>NC_087378.1:3025309-3295309 GCF_963675165.1 Halichondria panicea
TTTACTTATTGGGAATGTGTTATCTTTGATGTGTTGTTTTTCTCTTGGTGATATGGCTATAAAGTAAGCATTTCCTATATTGCTCATGTTGATTATTCCTTGGTTTTTAAGTTTCAAAGTCACATCTACATCGATGATGTAATATAGTATGGTGCTTATTATCAATCAATGAAGAATGCACATATACAGGTGCATGTGTAGGCTGGTTCTGTATACTAAATAACATTGTTGGTATTAATTTCGAAGCTGGAGTCGATCGATCTTTTCCCAATTGGAGACACAAACCCCACAATACAGTGTACTAGTATTTTTTGGCAGTATGAAGTCTATTATGTATTGAGTGTTGTAATTATTAATTTGTTCAGAGATCACTGATGATCAATCGCTGTCAGTGAGCCCTGTACCCACGGAGACGGACCATGCTGAATCCCCGACAGCCTTTGAGTCCGGTAGTGACGAGCGGCACATAGGTGACATCCAAGGATTGAGTGTGGAGGAGGTGGCCAAGAGACTGGTGGCTGATGCGCTCTCTAGAGCTGTGAACCAGTACTGTGCCACCAAGGACACTGATTTTGTAAGTATAAATTATAGGTATATGTAGTATAGAGAACACGAAATAGATGTGTGAGAATACAGTATTGGGAGGGAAAGCTGGAGGTTAATTTTATTATATAATTTCCATCTTTATTGCAGAGTCATGATGCTTCCTCAATCCTGACATCCAGCCTGTCCCAAGGAGATTGTGCCCAGTCTATCCCTGGGGCCACCGCTTTACAAGGTGGTGCTGGCAAACTAGGAGTTCAGTTTGCTCACATCCTGCAAAAAGACTGCTTTCTCGTGTTTAGGTCACTCTGTAAGCTATCAATGAAGGGGATATCTGATGTCAGTGACCTTAGGTAATCTCATTGCTGTAATCTCTGCGAACAGTAACGTAACACTCTCTAAATGTTCAATATTTTTTAGTTTTAGCCATTAAAGCGAGGTATATGGTAGTGTGTGTGTATGTAGACTGCTACAGCTGCTCACAATTCCCACTCTTTGAGTTTTCCTGTGCTGCAAAATTAATGCAAAAATGTTCATCATGATATCAATCATGTGTGTATTAGCTTTATATTTGGCATATCCACCGAGGTATATCAGCACTTGTGGTGCGTTATATTCTACAACCGTTGCAAATGCATTTCTGAAGCTCCTAACTACAGTTGTCATTCTACGAGTACATAGATCCTTACATTGTACTCATCCGCACATACAGGTCACATGAGCTCCGCTCCAAAATCCTCTCCCTGGAGCTGCTGCTCTCTATTCTCCAAAACTCTGGTCCAGTGTTCCGCACAGACGAAATTTTCATAACGGCCATCAAGCAGTACTTGTGTGTGACCCTAAGTAAGAATGGGGTGTCGAGTATTCCCCAGGTGTTTGAGCTCTCTTTGTCCATATTCCTCTCTATGCTGTCATCATTCAAGACCCACCTCAAGATGCAAATTGAGGTCAGTTAGGGTTTTCACCAGATGTTAGAACATGACTAGCTTCTTGGAAACAAGTTTTCCATGTACATATTATGTTGCGCTAGTCGTAAACAACAAGGGGAACAGCTGTTGACCCTATGGTAATTATGTTTGTTTAGCATGGTTTCCTAATTAAGCTGTGAGTCACTGTAAATGTGGAAGCTTGCTGGCGGTCTAGGAATTACCTTAGTTTCCCATTAGGTGTTCTTCAAGGACATTTTCCTGTATATCCTGGAGACTGCATCCAGTAGCTTCCAACACAAGTGGCTCGTCTTACAAGCCCTAACAAGAGTGTGTGGAGGTTAGTACCTGAATGACTTTTTTTCTTTTTGCTCCTATCAATTTCTTTGCTATACATGACTTGTATTTGTTCTGTAATCATGTATGTAGCTATAAGTAGTGTACTGTTCGTACACACTCATTCCCCCTAGTTATTGTGGTATTCTACTTGCCATGTTTATATCCTGTAAATTTGAGGCCTCTGTTGAGTACATTGCATGCTTAGGGTGTTCTCCCACTGTTCTCCCACTGTTTGGAGTATTTCATGAGGGTCAATTGGTGCTAACCAATAATAAAATTATGATGTAGGGCAGGGTCACCTCATTGTTGAATTTTATAATTATTCCCAAAGCGGCCCTCTAAGACATGGGAATCATCATGAGGGACAGGTCCACATGTACCTTGTTTGGAGGGCCTACAATGTTGTGGTTAAGTTAGGGTTACATACTCTTTACCTTTTTCCACAGATGCACAAACTGTGGTGGACATATACCTCAACTATGATTGTGACATGTCCCTGCAAAACATATTTGAGCGTCTCACTGGTGATATATCTAAGATTGCCCAGGGTAGACAAGCCATTGTGCTGGGGGCCACTCCACAACAAGAGAAAATGCTCAAAACTAAAGGTATCTACACTGTGCATACATGTAGCTTACTGGTGTAGATGCAGGATTTAATACCAGCAAATGAGCTAAACAGTGAAAACGCAAACAAATCTATCTGTGAAAATATGTCACCTTAAGGTATACGGTAGTGTGTGTGTGTGTGTGTGTGTGTGTGTCTGTCTAGGCTCTTCTACCGCTGCTCACTGATCAATGAAGTGCAAGTAAGAGCTTCTACTACCTAGTAGGTAGCTCTGCACTAGAACGCTAGCTACAGTATTAGTAGCTGCAAGAGTGAGAAAAAGGTTGCACCATGCAGCAGCCATTAGTTATGAACTTTGAACTTTTGGCATCCTTTTTAGCAACTATCATGGTCACACCAGATTCCCCATGCAGTATAAATTGCAAATGTTCAAGTGACTCTACCAAGGCATCAGCACCCATGGTGCTTTCCTATGTATACTAGCGCTGCACACTTATGTGTAAATGCTCTACATGTACATGTATGGCACTACATGTACAAGCATTAAGTTTTACCTACTTCAGGACTGGAGTGTCTGTGTTCTGTTCTCAAGTGCATGGTGGAGTGGAGCAGAGAGTACTACACTGACCCAGCCACCACAGGTCTCAATGCAGTCTACAGGCCCTCGTCTGGGGATACCCCTGAAGAACACCCAACTAACGAGTCACGGGACCTGCTTCGTCCTTCACGGTCTGGCAGCACTGTGAATAGAACCAGTGATTCAGGTCAGCTGCTGAATATGAATGGGAGGGAGATTGATGGTTGTATTGGTTAGCTTTTTTCGATTTTGGACATTGTGTATTATTTTGGACAGTGTGTATTATTACAGTGTGTGTATTATTACAGTAGACCTAGAGTTATGCTCCTTGTTTCCTAATTGGTCATTGTTGTTTATGCATGGGTAGTCTCAATACATACCCTGTTGTGACAATTACATGCAAGTATAATAACATGTGGTAGTGTTTATTGCTGGGAATATTTTGGCTAATTGGTGGTTGATCATGTGATAGGTACAGTATGTAAAAAACATAAAAATGCAAAATTTAAGCGGTGCCACTGTTGGTATACATGACTTGTAGACATATCTGTTAAGAGTAACCATGCTTGTGTGTTCAGGTGATGGTGATAACGTCAGTATGTCGTCCATGGATAATCCAGAGCAGTTTGAGTCCAAAAAGCAACTCAAGGAGCAAATGCAGCAAGGACTGCAGCTGTAAGTGTAGAAGCCATTATTTTAAAGACCAGATCAGTTCATGGAGTCATAGAGAGCTACATGTGTCCTGCTTCCCTTTATTCGCACGGTATTATTTTTATTACTGTTTCCTATCATGGGTTATATTTACTTTCAAGCAGGATGTGGCTTACCTTTTGGTGCCAGATCTTTCCAGTTTAGGGCATGCAGATGAGCTTTAATGTAATATAGAGTCGCATAGTATGTCGTATTTGCACGATCTTCATATCCTTGCCTACACACCCACTCATTACAACATGATGTGTACATCCCCAAACTAATTGGACACCCACAAGAATACATTCTGCAATAATTGCAGATTTTCGTCAAAGCCCAAGAAAGGAGTTAAGTTCCTACAGGATAAGGATTTGTTGGGTCGTGAGCCAGAGGATGTGGCTCGGTTCTTCCAGTTTGACTCCAGGATCAGTAAGACAGCAACAGGAGACTACATGGGGGAGAGTGATGAGTGAGTGGTACTTAGTACATGTATCTGTGATGACCCCTTACCATTGTGAAAATAATGCCTTTTATACTTGTACACTCATACTTGCTAACTCACAGTAATTTGTACACATGGCCACACTCACACAGGTTCTGCAAGTTGGTCATGTATGCGTACATAGATCAAATGGATTTCAATGGCATGGATTTTGTGGGGGCACTTAGGTACCTGCTCTCAGAATTTAGACTTCCGGGAGAGTCTCAGAAAATTGACAGGATTATGGAAAAGTTTGCCAGCAGATTTTGTGAGAATAATCCCAAGATGGACATATTTGCCAGTGCTGATGCCGCCTATGTTCTCGCTTACTCTATCATTATGCTCACCACTGATCTACACAATGCACAGGTAATAACAAAATCAAATGTACAACGTACCTTAAGGTGACATATTTTCGCGGGTCTGCTATTTCTGTGAATGAGAATAAAATTGCAAACATTCTAATTGGAAAATGCAATGAATCTCACTTGCGAGTAATTAGAAATGCTATGAATTTCACAATTTGAGCCAGCAAAACGAGCTAAACAGTAAAATCACAGACAAATCTACCTGTGAAAATAATTATGTTGCTTATCAAGCAGCTTCATTTCAATTGCTTATCAAGCAGCTTCATTTCAATGTATGTGAGTAGAGAGAGTTTGTTGGGTCTCAATGATACATGTAGGTATCCTACAGTACATGTAAATGTTGCATTATTACACAAACTGTGATATTTTGGCTATTTTGGCGTATGTACTTACAAACCTCTGTATACCGTATAGCGCGAAATTTTCGAGGCACTTATATTTCGTGGATTGGCCTCTAAAAACCATTTCGTTGCACAATGTTCGCGGAATGCCTGCTTACCGGAAGCCATGCCTTTAAATATTTGCACGATAGCAGGTAATTCTAATTAAAGAACAATTTTCGTGGACTTAATTTTCGTATAGAATTCTAACCCACGAAATCCGCGAAAATTAAGCCCCTCGAACATTTCGCGCTATACGGTACTTAAATACATGTATCCCAAAATCGTTTTTACCTGAGGCGCGCATGGGCGGCGACGGGTATAGTAGTCTGTTGGTTTGTTGTAATATGTGAGTCTACTCACCTGGTTGCCATAGCACTGCGTTTATAGCATGGATAGCCTCCACACAACAAGTTACATGTATTACCGTATTACTAGAATGTTTTGCGAATTTTGCGAGGGTTGATCAATTCGCAACAATAAAATCGCAAAACCAAATACACACGATCCTTGCCAGAACGCAATAGTTAGATTGCAAAGGGTCTGCTGATTTGGCTCATTCGCGAAGGTTTTTCATCCGCAAAATTATTCTAGTAATACGGTAATGTAGTTTCAGATTTCGATGTTAAAGCTTCGTTGTCGTATGAAAGCGAGAAAAGCTAAGAAGATTGAACTTGCACGTTGGCAGCTAGCTAACCACACGCAACCTTTATTAGAGATACGCTATGTATTTTTCAGCTGAAGTGATCCCGTACCAAGAACAATGGAAGGGTCACTACAATAGAAAGCTAGAATTGTGACTGGTAGTTGTCTCTGTTAGCTGACTCTGGGATCCTACTCCATGCAGGAGCCATACTTCTCTGGGACCCCAGGCTACTTTGCTGTGATCCTAGTCCACAGTGCATATATCTACCTCCAGTCTGGTTTAGCTAGACAGTTATAAAGTCATATCAGGATACTAGTCATACATGATATCACTACATGCACTGTATTATATCACTCTTCTGGTTTCTTTATAATCATGTCACCAGCCGAGGGTTTGCATTTTAGTGCTCTAGTCTTAGTGTTAGTCATTGTGACAACATCCAGAATGATGTAGTAGAGTGGCATGGACAGCAAACAAGTAACCTTACCAATTAAATGGAGCCATTATCTATAAGCATTTTGTTGGTTGGTAGACTTCCACCTCCTTCTCATTAGACTAGTAACGATCAGACAAGGAGCAGATAAAATATTTCTGATTGATATCACAGCTACATGTACGTATCTATGTATTTAATTCTTACAAATTAGTATTCCAGTGCAAAATAAACATTAGTTAAGTACCGTATAATCAGGTTTCGAATGCAAGGTTTGTTTGGTTGTGAATTACAAGTTTTCACATAGAGCGCAACAAAAGACACAGAAAGACTGAGCATGTGCATGCAATTAGAAACTGGTTTGTACATGCAGTGTCATTACCCGAGGCCGTGCCGCGGCCAGCGGGTATAGTAGTCTGTTGGTTTGTTTGTTTGTTTGTTTGTGACACATATGAGTCTACTTACCTAGATTCCATGGCGCTGCGTTTACAGCTTAGATAGCCTTCACACAACAAGTTATTAGTTCTGCCTCGGTGTGCATGCGCAAGCGAGGTATATGGTAGTGTGTTTGTGTGTGTGTATCTGTGAAGACTGCTGCAGCTGCTCAAGGATCAATGAAGTGCAGTGCAAGTAAGAGTTTCTATAGGCTTCTAGTCATGTTTTTTAATTCGTGGATTTGCAAAATAATGCTTCGTTCTCGAGTGAAGCTAGTTTTGCTTACTTGGAATGCCTTCAGAAAAGTGCGTAGCAAAATTTGTTCACCGAGTGTTGCTACTCTACTTAGTAGTTAGCTCTGCACACAGAGAGCTGCAAGGCTCTGCTGCACGTTGATGCAGCCATTAATTTTAGACTGAACTTTTGGCATCGATTGTTTTTAACAACAATCATGGTTCATTACCCACTCTTTGAGCAGCAAAAATTAAAAGGATTGTAATTATAATGTGTGTACAAAAGCTTTATGTTATGTAGCTTTGGCATCTCCACCGAGGCATCAGCACCTGCGGTGCTTTCATTTTAATAGTGGCAGATTTTTATGTTAAAGCTTCTTTGGTCGAATAAAAGCAAGTAAAGTAAGAAGCTTGATCCTAGTCCACAGTGCACTACTAGCACTACCAAAACTCCATTCTCACATTCTCAAAAGTTTCAGCCTCTGAGTCTGTAATTGCTCCCGTACGTTACTTGCTGCTTAGCCAGCTTCCATGATCTTACATACTATTGTATAACACTAATCTGGTTTCTGTCAACAGCCGAGGGTTAGCACTTTAGTGCTCTAGTTTGAAAATTACCTGATATAATGTGCTCTTAAATAGAATACGCGCTCAGTTTCTACGATATTGTTATGTGTACAGTGTGTTGTCAGTGTATTCAATAAAAGTGAAGTTTGGCCGATTTGTTGGAGTATAACATACTTATTGTTCTTTTTCAGGTAAAGAAGAAAATCAGTAAGGATGACTACATTCGTATGAACCGTGGTATCAACGATCAGAAGGACCTTCCTCGTGAGTATCTGGAGGCTATCTATGATCAGATTGCCCTCAATGAGATTAGGATGAATGTGGCAACAGTGCAGCGGTCTGCCTCGTCACGGCAATCAATAGGCAAGCTTCTGTTAACTATTGACTTGTTAAGAAGAAACGTTGTAGTTTAGTAGAGAAATGTTTGGTAGGGAACATGTTTTGTCCGATCCCACTTTATCATATGTCCATGTACATGTATTGATTACTTCCCCCCATAACCAATTAGTAGTTGCTCATTATTCTCAATAATTTGATGCAAGCTGTCAATTATTACCTGTGAGAAGTCCAGGACCTGTCTTTGTTAATGTAACACTCGGTATTGTGTGTAGACATCTGTCTGTGTATACTGCTACAACTGCTCAGGAATTAATAGAAGTGTGAGTAAAAGCTTCTATAGGATTCTAGTCATGTTTTTTTGGATTTCAATTTGTCGATTTGCAAAAAGCTTCGTTCTCGAGTTATACCTAGTTTTGCTTACTTGGAATACCATTGCAGTTATTTCAGAATATTGCGTAACAAAACTTTTCCATGGAGTGTTACTACTCTATTTAGCAGTTAACTCTGCACTAAAACGCAAGCTCTATTGGTAGCTGCAGGAGTGAGAAAAAGCTGCACTGTTCAGCTGCCATTAATTATGGACTTTGAACTTTGGATATCGTTTTCAGCAAAATCATAGTCGATCATTTCCCACTATTAACTTTTGTAGTATTCCCTGCATGCAAAGTATTAATGTGAAAAGCATTCAATTGTACATGTGTCACCTCTATATTTAATAGCTAGTGGGTGTAAAACAGTAAAACTTTGCCATGGTGGAGGCCACCAGCTGGTGCTTTTGTTACATGTTTTGCTGTCATAATTATTCTTTTGGATTTGCTCACAAAAACTACCCCTTTATACACAGCAAGCGAGAAGGATCGGAGGCAGATGTACAATCAAGAGATGAAGGCAATGTCTGAGACTGCCAAAGCGAGAATGGAGGGCATCAGTGGCAAGGCTTCCACCTTCACAAGGGCCACTCATGTTGAGCATGTCAAGGGAATGTTCAAGGTGATAATGTTATTCAGTAACTAATTAATAATTATAGTGTTCTGTGGGTGACGGTAGATTTTGGGGCGGTGATAGTCATGTAAAGTAGGCTAGAAATGTTGTCTTACTAACTGTTGACTCCTTTGTAAAGTAGCTATCGTGCATAGTGACTGTTTGATTCGTAATTGATGGTGTACAATACTTGTACTCTATTTACAGGTTTCTTGGACTCCATTTCTTGCTGCTTTCAGCGTTGCTCTGAAGGACGCAAATGATTCTGATGTGGTCACACTCTGCCTGGATGCCTTCAGATGTGCCATCCGAATTGCTTGCGTTTTTGGCCTCAATGTGAGCCACATTGTGTGAACATAAATTATTGTAAATATTCTTTTCGCCAGGTGTGTCTCTCAAACTCCCTTAGCCTACAATGTACGTGTACACAATAATTATGATTAATGTCTAGAAATTTCTTGAATAGTAGTGACAGTAAATTGTGCTTATAACTTATTACATGTTCAATCGGGGTTACACAACGCTTACAGCTGGAGAGAGATGCATACATCAATGCACTGGCCAAGTTCACACTGCTGACTACCTCTGTGGGACTAGTGGAGATGAAACCCAAGAATGTGGAGACCATCCGCACTCTCTGTGCAGTGGCCTACACTGATGGCAACTACCTGGGCTCAGCGTGGATTGATGTGAGACACAATGCGTGCAAAGCTGTATGTAGTTAAGATTCAGTGGGTGGTAGTAGACCTTCCCATTAAGATACATGTACATGTAGAAGCTCACCTGTTCATTTGAGGGTTTTACAGCAGGTACATATGTAGTACGATAGCTTAATTCACTTGGTGATTTGAATTGTCGCGTGTCCACAGGTCTTGCAGTGCATATCTCGCCTAGAGCTGGCACAGCTTGTAGGTACTGGAGTTAAGACCAAGTACATCACTCATGGTGACCAGCAGATCAAAAGTCAGACTCACAAGCGGGTCAACAACATCCATCACCAACAACAACAGAACAGCTCAACCATAGACACTGTATTGTCTGGAACAGGTAAGGACTTAGGTAGCATACTAATAATTGTGGATACCTGTTTTAATATCGTATTCCTGCAGATCCTAAAAAAATGGCCACCATTCAAGAGCAGGTTGGAGAGACTAGTTCTCAGAGCATGGTAGTCGCAGTGGATAGGATATTTACAGGCTCAGTTCGTCTTGATTCAACTGCCATTGGTAAGTCAGTTTGATTGGATTAAATACCAGAATTGTTTTACATGTATATTAAAATTATGCTCTCTGCTTAAATTATGTTGTAATCACTTTATTTTCCAGTTGATTTTGTGGAGTGTCTGTGTGCTGTGTCGGACCAGGAGCTGTCCAGCCCCACTCAACCGCGCATGTTCAGTCTTCAGAAGATCATTGAGATCTCCTACTACAACATGGACCGTGTGAGACTGGAGTGGAGTCGCATGTGGGAGGTCCTCGGAGCCCACTTTAACACGGTTAACAAAATGCAGTCTGTTCAGTGTGTGTTAGTGTGCTATTTGATTTTAGACAATATTTTTGGCCTGTCAACTATCGTACAAGGTGTTTTTGGGCTTCTATCACTATAATTTCACTCTCAATTATAGAATGCAAAATATTTGCCAAGGTCCTTAGGCCGAGAAAGCATTTTGCTGTCTAATAGCGTATCACCGATACTACTCTTTCAGGTGGGCTGTCTACCGAGTGAGGAAGTGTCTTTTTTCGTGGTGGACTCTTTACGACAATTATCTATGAAATTTCTGGAGAAAGGAGAGCTTGCTAACTTCAGGTTTCAAAAGGACTTCTTGAGACCGTTTGAGCACATAATGAAAAGAAATGAGTAAGTTTGCTTTACACGTTTAATTATGTCAGATTGATTATGTGGCACAATTAATCTTAGGATAGGGAAGATAATTATACGTACCTTTAGATCATTTATGTCGGAGTCGATTGTTTGTTGTACTTCACATGCAATGGTTGCAGATAGTTTGATACTACATGTGTGTGTGTGATGCGGTGTTTTCCCTGTTCAGTGCTGTAACTATTCGTGACATGGTGGTGCGGTGTGTGGCTCAAATGGTGAGTGCCAAGGCATCTCAGGTCAAGTCAGGCTGGAAGAACATTTTTTCAGTCTTCCACTTGGCTGCGTCAGACACTCATCAAGATATTGTCGAGATGGCCTTTGGAACCATTGGTTAGTGTATCCAATAATACATGTACATGTGAATGTGCTGCAATCTGAAGTTTTGAATCTGTGGCCTTGGTATTCAAGCAATTGTGACCTAACTAATTGTTGTATGTACATCGTAAAACCTGTATTGTAGCTTTTGCCGTGTACTTTCTAGGTACATGTACAAACATCTACATGTGACACAAAAGTAATGTTGCATAATTATTATTATACAATGTGTGCTCGCGCACACGTACACTTATACCTTGTCCATTCCATGTAGATTCTTAAATAATGCTGTTTTCACTCTCCATTCACAGATCAAATTTTCAAGGATCACTTTAAAGCAACAATCAGTTCTTTCCAAGATGCTGTAAAATGTTTGTCTGAATTCTCTTGTAATGCTGCTTTCCCTGACACAAGCATGGAGGCCATTCAGATCATTCGGGCGTGTGCAAAACACATTGCCGAGAGCCCTCAGGTGGGTGGTATACGTAATATATTATTTAATTATAGATACATGTACAGTGTAATATACATGTAATACAGAAGGGACTGTATGACTTACATGCTTGTTACCTTGACAACATGATAATTATAGTGCACTGCTGCTTGTGTACAACTATTATTATACAATGTACATCAGTCATGTACTTAACAAGTGTTATGTTTTTCACTCCTTCGATCAGTCGTATATCACATCCTGACTGTACCTTTTAAGGCTTGTGTTGTGCATTACATGTCCGTTTGTTGATATATAATTATTTCCTGTAGGTAGTTTTACAATGATGAGTTATAAGGAAGTAGTTAAATAGGAAAGGGTAGAGAGACAGCTGTTGCTTCCCTGTTTCAAAGTTCATATGCATAATTATGTGTGTGCGCATTGTTTAGTGGTAGCCATTCTATTTAAAGAGCGCATAATTATAACAATACGTGCAGTGTGTGTTATTGTGTGTGTGTGTGTGTGTGTGTGTGTGTGTGTGTGTGTGTGTGTGTGTGTTATTTAGAATATGCTGGGGCTCATATTTGCATTCATGTTTGTTTAATAAAAGCTGAAGCTATGTTTATTTACCACTTAAAAACGAATTGTGCCTAAATAGCGTGTGACAACGGTATACCACATCCAATCAATCAAGTAGGAAGCACTATCCACTATCCACTTAGAAGTGGATAGTGCTTTCTATTGATTGATTGAAGAAGAACTTCTTTCATTTGAATTAATTACAGGAGTTTGTATTAAGTGAGGAGGACCAGCGCAACCCTGACTGTGTGTGGGCGAGGGCCTGGTTCCCTATAATGCTTGAGCTCTCCACTGTCATCACCAGATGCAAGTTGGACGTCAGAACAAGGTTTGCAGTAGTGGTGATACTGTCCATAGTAGTTTGCTCTTTTGTTAAATGGTTTATATGCACGTTACCCAAATACTTCGGAAGTAACATGTATCTCTCATTTGGCAGAGGATTGACTGTGATGTTTGAGATCATGAAGTCTTATGGGCACTTGTATCAGCAGCGTTGGTGGCAAGACCTGTTTAGAGTGGTCTTCAGAATATTTGACAACATGAAGTTGCCAGAGTTGCAAGCTGAGGTGACTATTATTTTATGCAGGGTATTTATATAATTAGCCTAAGTACTGCTAGAATATTACTACCCGAGGCGCGCGTGGGTGGCCACGGGTATAGTAGTCGGTTGGTTTGTTTGTGTGTGGCATGTGAATCTACTCACCTGGATGCCATAGCACTGCGTTTACAGCATGGATAGCCTCCAAACAACAAGTTATTAGTTTTAAATGTGGCAGATTTCGATGTTAGAGCTTCGTTGTCGTATAAAGCGAGCAAAAGCTAAAAAGCTTGAACTTGCACGTTGGCAGCTAGCTAGCTACACGCGGCCTTTATTCGAGGTACCCTATGTATTTACAGCTAAAGTGATCCCATACCAGGAACAATGGAAAAGGGTCACTACAATAGAAAGCTAGAATTGTGACTGGATGCTGTCTCTGTTAGCTGACTCTGGGATCCTACTCCAGGAGCTATACTTCTCTGAGACTCCAGGCTTCTTTGCTGTTATCCTAGTCCACAACTCTGTTCTCAAATGTTTCAGCATGTCTCTCTCTCTCTCTCTCTAGTTTGGTTTAGTTTTATTATTCCTGAATTGCTGTGCTAGACAGCTCAGTCACACATCACTACCTGGTTTCTTTATAATCATGTCACCAGCCGAGGGTTTGCACTTTAGTGCTCTAGTTGTACATGGTAATTAACTGGATTGCATATGTGATAATGTGCATTCAGATTTCTTTAACCTCCATTGCTTTTGCAAAATTTTCAGAAATATGAATGGATGGCCACCACATGTAACCATGCCCTCTATGCCATGATGGATGTTTTCACTCAATTCTATGAGGTTCTCTCTCCCGTGCTGCTTGATGATGTTCTATCTCAGCTACTGTGGTGTGTGCAACAAGGTGGGTTGAGTTGCTGGCAAGGATCATTGCATGAATACACAATAATAATTATGCACTCCTGACAATAATTATTAAGTAAGCAAAAATATAAATTGAGTTATTGTTTTCATAACCTTTACCGATTGATATGTGTGCCATTGAAAACCGCCATTTACATACATTTGTAATAATCAATGTATCTCCTAGGCAATGAGCAACTGGCCCGAAGTGGCACTAATTGTCTTGAGAACTTGGTGCTGGCCAGTGGGATGCAGTTTTTACCCGATGTGTGGGACAAAGTGTGTTCCTGTGCTCGGGACATTTTCATGGCCTCCATTCCAAGTCAACTTACCACTTGGAAACCAGATGAAAATTTGTTAGCAAGGTATATTCATCAAAAATCTTTTTTCTCTTACGCAAAAGCGCTCATAACCCATCCATACACCGTGAACACTAACAAATACACAGAAGGGAGGGGAAAACATTCCTGGTGGGTTTTCCTTTTTACCAGGAACAGCAAACAAAAATATAATTATGGCTGACAAATAAATGAAAGCACCGCGGGTGCTGATGCCTCGGTGGAGGTGCCAAAGCTACATAACATAAAACTACTAATAGCTAGCTTTTATACACACATTGATTATAATTATCATGATGAATTTTGCTACATGCAAATCAACCGAATAGTGGGTAATGATCGACCATGATTGTTGTTAAAAACGATCGATGCCAAAAGTTCAAGTCTAAAATTAATGGCTGCAAGTCAGCAGAGCTTTGCAGCTCTCTGCTCACTCTTGCAGCTACCAATAGCTAGCGTTCTAGTGCAGAGCTAACTACTAAGTAGAGTAGTAACACTCGGTGAACAAGTTTTGCTACGGACTCTTTTGAAAAGGCTGCAATAGCATTCCAAGTAAGCAAAACTAGGCATAACTCGAGAACGAAGCATTATTTTGCAAATCCACGAATTAAAATCCAAGTAAACATGACTAGAAGCCTATAGAAACTCTTACTTGCACTTGATTCATCCTTGAGCAGCTGTAGCGGTCTACACACACACACACACACACACACACACACACACTACCGTATACCTCGCTTGCGCATGCGCACCGAGGCATAATAAGGCTCAAGGCAGGTACATGCTATGGTTTGCCCACATTCAGTAAAAAGACTAATGTCTTTTCAGCTTCTATTCAACTGATAAGTTAGCCTTGCACTAAAGCGCTAGCTTTTTGTTGGCTACAAGAGTCAGAAAAGAGCTGTAAAGCTAGTCGCTATACTGTAGTGTAGCCATGAACTTGCAGACACACCCCTTATTCCTGTGTAATGCGCATGCGCGCTCATCCCCACGTGTGAGAGAATAATATCCAGATCCCCAGATCCTCCTGACAGAATCATCTTTTTCTTGAGGGCCTGGTAAGCCACAAAACACTACCCATGCAATAGATAACAATATAGATAACTATGCATGTACACAAGTCTTTTCTTCTCAGTTATGATAGATAGACACTGAACTCCAGGTCCTGGAAGAATTAATTTTCTTCTTTCTTGAGGTCCTGGTAAGCCACATATAATACAATAGATAACAACAATAGAATAAGTCTTTTCTTCTCAGTTAGATAGCTAACTTTAATGTAAAATTCGTTATAGAAACTACTATTACTTTTTGAGCGAAAGCATAACATGGCGAGAGGCATTATTTCCCACTAGCATTCTGTTTATGCAAAATGTAAAAAAGTATTTTTGTGCAATGTAATGTGTGTTTTATATTTCATGTCTCAACTGAGGCATCAGCACCCGCGGTACTTTCATTTTCTGGTGCTACTGCAATTCACTACTTGTACTGTGTATCATACGTACCAATGAAATGTTCTTACATAATTTCTTTTTAGGTCATATTCTACCTTGTCTATTGCATCATCTCGGAGCTCTCTGACCTCTGACCTCAGAGATGTGGAAGTTCCCTCGCCGCTACCCACTGACATTGGCCCAGACACTGAGCAGCCCCATGACACACAGCCATCCCCACTCCCTATCACTGACCAACAGTATGATTCACCTGCCCAACCCATCCCTGAGATTAGTGTACAGAGCCCAAAAAGGATGGAGGGTGCTAGTCAGTCAGAGGATCTGCCACCTACAAACAATGGTGTTAGAACGGTTGATAGTAATGCTTGTACTACAACAACTGATGAAAATGGATTTGTACTGGTGCAGTCTGACAGTACACTAACGGGTAGCACTGAGGATTCTCAACCCAAGGACAAAGACGGTAATGACATCCCCACTGGGGAAGAATCTGAAGTTAATCCATCGCCTGTAGTTGGCTCTCCTGCTGTTAGCCAAGGTGTGTCTGAAATAGAAGCAGAAGACACAGCTCCTGTTCAAATCTCGATTAGACCTCGTGTTGAATCGACTTCCTCAAGAAAAGATCACGATACATCTAAACATGAGAAAAAGGAGCGATTCTCTCTCTTCAAGAGTAACAATAAGACAGGTGACAAACCAAAGGCGTCAAAGAAGTCAGGCCGGAAGGATAAATCAAAGAGAGGACGTGGAAAAGCAGATGAAAAATCCATTGACGATAATCAATCAGAAACTTCTTACCAACCAGATATTGATTTGTCCACGAAGCCACAGGTCTCAAGGAAAGCTATATGTGAGTGTTTAATTTGCACATTTGCAGTCCGTCGGTTCATAGTACATGATTGCACATGTCATTTCTATAAGTACGTAGAAAACAACAATTATTTAATATAATTATTCCGCACTCTCATTCTAGCTCGGTCACCTGACCAGATGCTGTTTGAAACTTTGGTGATAAAGTGTGTGGTTCAGTTGGAGCTCATACAAGCCATAGACCATATTGTATTTTTTCATAATACCTCCCGACAAGATGATCGGAGCATTCTTGATTATGCACAAGTGAGTAGTATAAAGCTATGCCTACATGTACGAGTTATTGCAATGTACAATGTACATGTATAGCTTTGATTAAAGATTAAATCACTGGCATACATTGTTACACAGGCAAGTAACACTGGTGTGACGCTTCCTGAGATGTGTAGCACTAAAGAAGGGATGTTTCGCTACCTAACTACTTCTCAGCTGTTCGTACTGCTAGACTGCTTAGAAGAGTCACACATGTTTGCAAAGACCTTCAATTCAAACAATGAGCAAAGAACACTGCTCATGAAAGCTGG
The DNA here is from genome assembly GCF_963675165.1 of Halichondria panicea. NCBI lineage: Eukaryota > Metazoa > Porifera > Demospongiae > Suberitida > Halichondriidae > Halichondria > Halichondria panicea. The sequence goes on from NC_087378.1 coordinate 3,041,644, forward strand.
TATGTACACATCATGTATGCAGGCATGTCTTTGATTTTTCCAGAACTATACGCAATGTAAAAGGCGGAATGCAAAATGGAATAAATGACAGAGCATGCATAAACTATTCTTTTTGGTGAACATAATTATAGTATTGTATTGCCATTTGTAATTATGCCCTCGGTGCGCACGCTCAAGCGAGGTATACAGTGTGTGTGTGTGTGTGTGTGTGCGTGTGCGTGTACGTGTGCGTGGACTGCTACAGCTGCTCAAGGATCAAAGTAAGAGTTTCTATAGGCTTCTGGTCGTATTTTAATTCGTGGATTTGAAAAATAATGCTTCGTTCTCGAGTTTTGTTTACTTGGAATGCCATTGCAGCCTTTTTAGAAGAGCACGTAGCCAAATTTGTTTACCGAGTGTTGCTACTCTACTTAGTAGTTTAATAGCTCTGCACTAGAACGCTAGCTATTGGTAGCTGCAGAAGTGAGAAAAGAGCTGCAAGGCTCTGCTGTTGTAGCCATTAATTTTAGATTTGAACTTTTGGCATCATCGGGTTTAACAACAATCATGGTCGATCATTACCCACTCTTTGAGCTTGCATGCAGCAAAATTGATCAATGCAAAAATATTCATCTTAAAATCTATTTGCGTTGAGTTCGACCCCGGAAGTTATGTGGTCAATTATGGCTTCATTTATGCTTTATGTGGTGGACAAGTATGCCTGGGACTTCTACATGGATGAAAGCACGCAGGTGCTGATGCCTCGGTGGAGATGCCAAAGCTACATAACATAAAGCTGCTTATTTTTGCAGTATTTTGCTGCATGCGAACTCAAAGAGTGGGTAGTGATCGACCATGATTGTTGTTAAAAACAATCGATGCCAAAAATTCGAGTCTAAAATTAATGGAGCAGAGCCTTGCAGCTATCAATAGCTAGCGTTCTAGTGCAGAGCTAACTACTAAGTAGAGTAGTAACACTCGGTAAACAAGTTTGGCTACGTGCTGTTCTGAAAAGGCTGCAAGTAAGCAAAACTAGGCATAACTCGAGAACGAAGCATTATTTTGCAAATCCACGAATTAAAATCCAAGAAAACATGACTAGAAGCTTATAGAAACTCTTACTTGCACTTGTTTCATCCTTGAGCAGCTGTAGCAGTCTACACACACACACACACACACACACACACACACACACACACACACACACACACACACACACTACCGTATACCTCGCTTGCGTATGCGCACCGGGGCATAAAAATGCTAACTTTTAGCTGGTTGGAGCTTACCAGCTCTACAGCATATAGATAGAAGCGCTTTTTAACAAGGAATCCAATAGTATATGAAACTTTGAATCTCAGTAAAGTATGACAAAGTTATGCCAACTTTATGAAGGTCAAACTCAACACAAATAGACTTTAGTAGCTTATTACCCGAGGCGCGCGTGGGCAGCCACGGGTATAGTAGTCTGTTTGTTTGTTTGTGTATTCTGAATCTACTCACCTGGATACCATAGCGCTGCGTTTTACAGCATGGATAGCCTTCACACAACAAGTTATTAGTTTTAATAGTGGCAAATTTTGATGTTAAAGCTTCGTTGTCGAATAAAAGCTAAGAAGCTTGAGCTAGCTACACTGTGACCTTTATTACTTGCAGATGCAGTGATCCCGTACCAGGAACAATGGAAAAGGGTCACTATAATAGAGAGCTAGAATTGTGACTGGATGTTGTCTATTAGCTGACTCTGGGATCCTACTCCAGGAGCTATACTTCTCTGAGACTCCAGGCTTCTTTGCTGTGATCCTAGTCTACAGTGCATATATCTATGTAGCACTAAAACTTGGTTCTCAAATGTTTCAGCATGTCTCTCTCTCTGTAGACGATCTGTAGTCTGGTTTACTTCTTAGCTCTTAGTTGCTGTGCTAGACAGCTCAGTCACTACCTAGTTTCTTTGTAATCATGTCACCAGCCGAGGGTTTGCACTTTAGTGCTCTAGTGTTATGTAGCTTTGGCATCTCCACCGATGCATCAGCACCTGCGGTGCTTTCATTTAAAATGGTTGGTTGTTTCAGTGTATGCTCCACACAAATAGTTTAAAGCATTGATCATCACCAAGGGCCAAAACTTTGCAGGAGTCCATACGTATCGTAGACCAAGTATTAAGCAATACTGCACTAGTAATAATACAGAGCATCATCTGCAGCTTTCGTTTGTCATTCTGTATACATTCTATTCCGTTCCACCTGCCGTTTTAACAACCCATTTTTTTTACAGCACATGAACTGACCATGCTTTCCTAACAATAGGTTTTCGTGGACGTACAAGGCCAAATTTGCTCCGACAAGAGTCTACCAGTGCTGTATGCACCCTACGTATTCTCTATCAGATGCTAGCTGATCAAAACAGAGAGAAAAATCACAAGTCTATTGAGACTAGGCTCCTTAATCTAGTTAGTACTTCTCTGAGTTATTTTTTGTCTCTGAGCAGTGAGATTCACAAAGACTCTTGGACGCCCGCTTTGCTGCTGATTTTCACACGGATACTACAACTCCCCACAGAAAGTGTAAGTGCACACGTACATCACACTGGTATGTATCTTTCTTGGGGGTTTTTTGTGTGCTCAATAAGGCTAAGAGTGCAATATGAGATTAATAGCACGAGTAACAAGCAATGGCAAGGATACTAATTGCACGAGGTGTAGCCGAGTGCTATGTAACCTTGCCAGTGCTTGCTATGAGTGCTATTGATCCCTTATTGCACGAGTAGCCATACTATTGATTGTTAATCGTTTGTGATGCAGTTTTAAGGACATTTTTAGCTAAAGTTTCAGTAATTGCACGTCGTCACGTCGTCATTAACGACGTGCAATTACTGCCTTGACGACCGCACGTTCGAATAACGGCCGCGGCTAATTTTTTCACTGAAACTACAGCTAAAAATGTCCTTAAAAACTGAATCACAAACGATTAACAATCAATAGTATGGCTACTCGTGCAATAAGGGATTACCGTACCCTCGTGAAAATAAGCCCATCTTGAATAAACTCCCAGTCCCCTAATGAGCCTAAACTTCTTGCAGAAAAGGGTGGGCGTATTTTTGCGAGGGTATGGTAAATAGCACTCATAACAAGCACTGGCAAGGTTAATAGCACTTGGCTACGCCTCGTGCAATTAGTATCCTTGTTACTCATTCTATTAAACCCATATTGCACTCTTAGCCATACTATTAATTATACTAATTGCATACAAAATACTATCTTTGCAGTTCAAGCATCATATCAGTGTCCATTATCAGGAACTATGCCATCTCTTGACCATGGAATTGAAGTATGTAGTGCGTATATGTCTTCATAGACTGTTTGTGAGGATTGGACAAGAGTTTCACATATTATCTTAGAGAAATTTAGCAGTTTATAATTATATAGTTGTGCCATTTTTAAAAATTTCGTTAACAATCTTAATTATATGCAAATAGAATTGTGAACTTGGGGGCTATTGTTTTATCTACAACAAACAATATATTACCTGTGTCATATAATTATATCCACCACACTAAGACGTACATGGGGGCTACTGCCTATCTAAATACTAACAACAAACAATGTATTACCTGTCATATATATATATATCCACCACACACACCAAGACATAACGTAATAATTAATTATATAACACAGGAAATCTGTGGTCCTGAACTTAGAGTGGGATTGCCTTGGATCAGCTGGAACCATGCAGTGCATGCCCACACTCAATTTGTTCGTTAACATCTAAATTGTTACAAGCATAGATGGGGGCTACTGCCTATATCTAAATACAAAGATTCTAACAACAAAACAATTATACTTGTGTTATATATTCACCACACTAAGACATAACGTAATAATAATTATATAACACAGGAAGTCTGTGGTCTTAAGCTAATACTGGATCTTGGTGGGATTGCCTTGGATCAGCTGGAACCAGTGCCCACACTCGCATCGCTGAGGGGGACCACTCTTCAATTGCAGCCATTCCACATTTGTAGCTTCCTCCTGACCTAAAAGAGAGAACGCAGGGTAACATAATAGCCATGCAGATCAGTCATTGTGTGTTTACTGTAATAAAGGCGCCACCCTTGCGTGAAAATACAAGTCATAATTTCTATAATCGTGCACCAAATGTATATACCTACAAGCTATTTATCCCTGCAATTTAAATGCGCATGGCTGCCACTCTGAATGAAGTGCTATTAAATTTTCTCTGTTCTATATATTATTTATATGCCAATAACTGTAGTCAAGTTAGGACTGATCTTCAATTAGTAATAATCATAATTAATTAATAGTGTGGTTAAGAGTGCAATATGGGATTATAGCACGAGTAACAAGCATGCAATGGCAAAGCTACTAATATGCCGAGTGCGAGTGCTATTAATCCCTTAATTATTATACGAGTAACCATGCATACTACTGATTTCTAATCGTTTATGATGATGAATTTCTCTGCAGTTTTATTAATATTTTCAGTCGCGGTTGTTATGAAAAAACAATACATTGTCATTGACAGCGTGCAATTACTGGACCGGGTGTGATCACAAGCATTAAGTCTGTACATTGAACACGTGATCCGTTTCCAATCCCTAGAATGATGTGCTATTATTAGTGACTGTAGAGTGTACGGCAATTAATCCCGTATCACATCCAGTCCAGTAATTGCACGTTAGCGACAGTCATACTGTAGTAAATTTTAAATTAGCCAGGTAGCTGGCCACACTGAATTATTATCTATAGTTCTGACAATAATAATTATTATGACAATAATATTATTATACTGTATATACTGAGATTGGACTGTAGATTCTAGCTGTGTAATATCAAAACTACGCCCATCAAAAAGTGATGCAATCTCATCAGTGAGCATGCAGTTGTCAAAAAAAAGTTTTTCTGCTTTTGTAAGAGCTGGTTAATAATGAAAGCACCGCCTTGGTGGAGGTGCCAAAGCTACATAACATAAAGCTACTAATAGCGTTTACAGGCAAATTTCATGCTAGGCAGAATCCAAAATCACAAAGAGTTGGTAATGATCGACCATGATTGTTGTTAAAAACGACCGACGCCAAAATTTCAAGCCTAAGATTAATGGCTGCTGCATCAGTAGAGCCTTGCAGCTCTCTTCTCACTGTTTCATCTACCAATAGCTATAGCGTTCTAGTGCAGAGCTAACTACTAAGTAGAGTAGCAACACTCGATCCATGGACAAGTTTCGCTACGCACTCTTCTGAAAAGGCTGCAATGGAATTCCAAGTAAGCAAAACTAGGCAAACTCGAGAATGAAGCATTATTTTGCAAATCCACGAATTAAAATCCAATTAGTAAACAGACTATAAGCCTATAGAAACTCTTACTTGCATTGATTGATCCTTGAGCAGCTGTAGCAGTCTACACACACACTACCGTATACCTCACTTGCGCATGCGCACTGAGGCATAACTACTCCTCTAATAATCATTGCTCCTATTTGCCAGTATGAGAGACAAGGACTCTTCTCTGAATCTCTGATGTAGACTGACAAAGAACAACCTTCTCTGATGCAGACTCTTGACTTGTACAGTGGAATGCCATCCCTGAATACAATCTTCCAGTTTATAACGGCTAAGGGTCTTTACTTACCATAGAAGACAACACCTGAAGAACTGCAACCTCGCTGGTCTGTATAACAACCAGTTTTCTGCCCCCTGAACAGGTTTTTCAATAGAAAATAACAGTAGTACTCTAGCCTTTCATGCTTCATCTTGTAGAGCTAACTTCTACCCCCTAGTGCCCAGCCATAATTATGCTAGATCAGCAGAAAATTTATTACTGAGATACTATTATTACTAGAATATTTTGCAGGTGAAAAACCTTGTGAAAGAGCCAAATCAGCAGAAAAGTTCGCAATATAACTAGCGTTCTGGCAAGGTCATTACCAGTACCAGTTGAGGTTTTGCGAAGTGATTAACGCTCGCAAAGTTTGCATAATTACGTTTGATGCTCGCAAAATATTCTAGTAATACCTATACGGTATGCATTTTTTGTGCACTAGAATACATAATAATTTATTATTATGTATGAAAATCGAACTCTAGCTTGCAAGACCTAGAGAAGCATTTAGTACAGTCCCACGGTTCGCTAGAAGGAGAAATTGGCTCATAAAGCATATATACATGTATGGGTGATGATTAGGCCTGGGCCAAATTTCATTTCTCACTTCATCAGGCCAGCCTATTATTAATGACACCTACATGTATTATTGATACATACTACATACACAGCAGCGAATAATCAGGGATTAGGCCATACACACTGTTTACGGCCTGTGACACACTAACCAAACAAAGATCTTCTCTTATTCATAACACAATAATTATTACTAGGGTGACACAAGCGCCATGGGGCAAGCGACGCATCCAAGTCTGCTGAAAGATATTGTGCAAATGACACCACATCTTGTGGTAGGTTGATGACATGGCCTGCGTATTCATATTGTCCAAGTGGTAATCGATAGATGGACATTATTGGCATGACTGCAGATATAAACAGCATCTTGGATTCTTGGATTGAACAGCAGATTGTTCGAATAGAGGCATGTCGGGATTCACTCTTTATGCCTATGCCTGCATGTATTGCTTCAAGCGTGCCTGTGTGGCTTCTGGAGTCTCTGTAAGTGTAATGAACATTTGGCCACTTTCTGCTGGCTTGTGCACTTTCTACACAACATTTATTTATTTTAGGCAAACACCTACAGAACCGTTTGAGTCAGTTACCTTCACTTCCTGCTGCTCCTGTGTGCCCTGTATCTTTCTCTGGGTCTAGCAAGCCTCCTTTCCCTCTTTTTAGCTGTTTCTGAGGATCCTCCTTATCGCTAGTTTTGTCACTATTCATATCTTTATCGAGCTAAAGTTATTGACTCACGTAGAAATTGGTAAAGGATCACGAGTCACAAAAGCAAATATCGTATGTCGGTCCATGCCGGTCCACTACATACACCACCCGGACCACGTGCATGACTAACTAAGGGACTCGCTTCGCTTGCCCCAACAATGTGAATCAACCGGATGAATTTCAACTTTTTCTGTTCCATATGCTCTCTAATTGCAAGTAAAGGGGGCAAACGATTTTCATTAAGTTAGGAGTCGCTCAGGCTGCAGTGTGTTTTGATGAGCTTTGTCTGGGAAAAGCTTTGCTTTACCAATGCAGTAGCCAGCCACAGAAATACACACAGCTATCAAAGCTGACCATTAAGTTGCTATACTATAGTAGTACCTAGGCTTCATTAAAGTGTCGCCGCTCGCATTTTTAACAAAACTGTGTTTTGCAATTTGTACTTACCTTAAGGTGACATGTTTTCACAGGTAGATTTGTTTGCGTTTTTACAGTTTTGTACATTTTGCTGGTATAATTTTTTGCGAAATATTGATCTGGATACATTAAACAAGAGGGCGGCCAATTATTTGCGAGTACTAATTTTTAAGGTATTAAAAACCCTAAATCTGTAACACTGACGCCTCAGTTCCTAAGAATGCACCACAATATCAGAGTCTAAAAGAACAAAAAAAGTCCTGGGGAAGCATGCCCCTAGACCCCTCTAGATGGCCGTGTGCTGGCTTACCCTCCCCCCCCGTCAATTTTTTCTGAGGCCTGAACACACAACGATAGTGAAATAATGCACCTATGGCACAAAAAATGGGCTAAGTTAATGGATTGGACTAACAATGATTTACTGCCATGGCGTGTTCTAAACTACTTTATAAATTATGTGCAACTATTTTCACCAAATTGTAAAAAAGATTCCGGAATATTTTGCACAGGCCTAGTGTCTAAGTGATAATCTCTTTACTACGGATACCTCTCTGTAACGACAAAAAACTTTTTTCACCAATGGTGTTCGTTATATAGTATACTGCTTAATACCTAGCTACTTTACCATGCATTAATTAGTTTACAATTATTTCAAGCGCTGGCATAATAGTTACTAGCATCGAATCCAGGCCGATTAAAATACGGCCTGGTACCTATTGCATGTGTAATTAATCATAGGCGTGGTCCATACACGCCCACATACTATCTACTATGTATACGAAGCTTTATAGCCTAGCTAGCTAGCTGTGGCCCTCTACGGTGTTGTCGAGAAGGCTTGCACACTAGTCTGAAACCAGAAGAGGCTCTCATCTACCTCTATGATGGTTGGATGGTCGTGATATTTTGAACCTGGTTTCTGTACAAATGAGAGCTTCTTCTGGCTTCAGACTAGTGTGCAAGCCTTCTCGACAACACCATAGAGGGCCACAGCTAGCCAGCAAGTCTTCTCGACAACGCAATAGAGAGTATAAGCCACAGCTTCACAGGAGACAAGTATTTGTTAAAATTAATACGGAAAGAAACTAGTAATCAAACTAGTTTACGGTTTAATTTTACAAAGGTTTACTAAAGTATAACGAGTCACCCAGATTCTGGGTAACTCGGTTCGCGCATGTGCACTATCACCCATGCAATAGAGACCAGGCCGTATTTTAATCGGCCTGGTCTCGAGGCTAAATAGTTACATACTTATTAGGCATAACTTAGAGCCAAAAGTAGTTTTCAAAATTAAACCTATCCAACCTATACATGTAGCTTCTGCGTAGCATGAAATTAGGTTGGGCATAATTATTAGTAGTATGGCTGCTAAGAGTGCAATATGGCACGAGTAACAAGCAATGATACTAATTGCACGAGAGTGCTATTAACCTTGCCAGTGCTTGTTATGAGTGCTATTAATCCCTTATTGCACGAGTAGCCATACTATTGATTGTTAATCGTTTGTGATGCCGTTTTAAAGACATTTTTAGCTGCAGTTTCAGTAAAACATTTAGCCGCGGCCGTTATTCGAACGTGCGGTCGTCAAGGCAGTGATTGCACGTCGTTAATGACGACGTGCAATTACTGCCTTGACGACGTGCAATTACTAATACGCGACAACATGCGATTATTTGTAAAATACACTAGATCTGTTATGATTTCATTTATTAGAGTAGCAACATACTTGCATATAACTTACAGATACAGCCAACAAGCCTTTCATTACACATAGAAGGTACTATAGTCGGCTGAATTTTGGTTCCCCAAGGGATACTGTGCACTTTCATTGAGAATGGATCCTACAAAAACAAAAACAAACAAAAAAATATTTTTTCACACCCAACAACAAACCTCATGGCCAGCAACTCTGGCGTCAATTTCTTTTTTTTCAATGCCAGTGGCTTGATCATAATCGGTAGGAATGGTTCCCTCTAAAGAAAAGAAAGCAAACATGGTATGCACTAATTAGAAACACATTTTTTACCAGTAGGATTAGCCGAATATGAGGCAACTACAGTTGCTCTGAGTGATGGCATAACAGCCAGTCTTCTCAATCCACGAACTAGAGCTGCCATTTTAGAAGCTACCTGCTTGAGATATAAAATAATCAGCACAAGACTTTGGGGATGGCCTTTGACCCGAAATGTATATAAGCCGAAGGCACGTGCAAAAAACTCACAAAGGCTTCTAATTAATGCCAAGCGACAACCTTTAGCTAGCTGAAGCAAACAGCTAGAATCTACATGTACGTTCCTACAGGAGAGGCCCCACTGACAACTCCACACTTTTGAAGAGAATCCCCGTGCATCTACAGATATCCTTGCTGGCATAGGCATAATACCATGGCTGGTCGTTTTTTTGTAAGACAAAGGGCTTCCAACCTCTGGAGAGGTCAGTACATTAATTTTATGATTAATTACTGTAATTACTGTAATAGTACATAATTTCAAACACGTTTCCATTTTCATTAGCATATACTGGTAGACGTTTGCTCTCTGCCTCATCGGCATGGTCACAAGGTATGTAATTGCATGTGCAGTAAACAATTTTGCTGGGCTCTGATTTGTCCTGCACAGTAACTACATTACAAATAAATGCAGCGTACAACCATGTTCGGTGTGAAATCAAAGATGGCGTTGCTGTGGTTAGACTCGACACCCCAGGTTCAAAGGTCAGACCCCCACATCATGAATTTACCTCCATGATACATAAATACACAATGCTACATTTTTTCTTTCCACACTGCCTGTTAACACTGTGTTCGTAATTGAATGTTCAATTGTTCAGGTGAATGTACTTTCTGAAGAGTTTTCTAAAGAACTTATTGAGGTAAGTTCTAGTACATGTACATGTACCTAGAACTTCACATGCTATAGCATGGCTGTGCTCAATTTTTTGTAGTCGTACTGAATTGCATGCGATTCTAAAGGATACACACAATGTTTACAGGTTATGGAAGGAGTTCTAGCCAACAATGATGCCAAAGCAGCTGTGCTCATCTCTTCTAAGCCAGGATGCTTCATAGCTGGTGCTGACATAACGTGGCTAGACTCTGCCCAGTCCAAGGAAGAAGTGAGATTTCATATGCATTGTAATTAGAGATTAAATGTACCTGCACATAACCTAAAAAATAAAAGATTGACCTGCACACACAGTCATACCCCTTTGGTTGCATTTATGCAGTTATAACTGCTAGTGTGATTATGACTGCAGGTAACACAGGATTTTGTTAACTCAATCCCGGCTGCATTTATTCTTTCTTCTAGTTGCGAGCTATCTCCATGAATGGGCAGTCTATGATGCAAAAGCTGGAGAGCAGCAAAAAACCTGTTGTGGCTGCCATCAATGGATCCTGTCTTGGAGGAGGTTTGGAGGTAAGATTACTTTCAGCCCATTACTGAATAGAAAAAATACGTGCCAGTCTCCTGCTGTGAAATTAGCAGGTGTGCTGGCATTGGTGTGGTGACGTACTGATATTCTGGTTTTGGTGATATTGACTATCAGTATGCTGTGCTTACACCTGGTGCATTTCTTGGATGCATATCCACCTACACTCTATGCACGTACATAATTATGCAGGTTGCTCTTGGTTGTCACTACCGCATTGCTACCCGTCACCCTAAGACGTTAGTGGGACTGCCTGAGGTGATGTTAGGTCTGCTGCCGGGGGCAGGAGGGACTCAGAGGCTACCCAGATTGGTGAGTAATGTGTAAAATATGTAGAATGTGTATGTACGTGTACTGTGTAGCCACCTTGAGATTAGGAGCTTAATTCGTGAGTCATTACAGTATCAGTACCAGTACATGTACGATTCACTGAGGCATTGTTTTCACCAGATTGGTCTGCCTGATGCCCTGGACATAGCACTTACTGGTAAAAATGTTAGAGCTGAAAAGGCCAAGAAACTAGGCTTGGTGGACCAGCTGGTGGATCCTCTGGGACCAGGCATCAAATCACCAGAAGAGAGAACCATAGAATATTTGGAGGAAATCGCAGTGCAGCAAGCAAGGTGAGGGCACATGTAAGATGTTGGTACTGTACTACATTGTGAATGTCAATAGCTTCTAGTGCAGAGCTAACTATACTGAGTAGAGTAGCAACACTCCATGGACAAGTTTTGCTACGCACTCTTCTGAAAAGGCTGCAATGGCATTCCAAGTAAGCAAAACTAGGCATAACTCGAGAAACCTAGCATTATTTTGCAAATCCACGAATTAAAATCCTATAGAAACTCTTACTTGCACTTTATTGATGAGCAGCTGTAGCAGTCTACACACACACACACACACACAGACACACACACAACCATGCTACCGTATACCTTGCCTGCGCATGCGCACCGAGGCATAACTATATATAGCTAGCAAAGAAGCAAGTGAGCTTTCGTCGAATAATTATTTCTAAATCTTCATTTAATATTCATCAGGGACTGTAATGAGACAGGCTTCAAGGTCACCTCATCTTAGTCACATTCTTTCAGCATATTTCCACAAGATAAAATGTACCCAGAAAGTTCTTCTAGAAGTAGATTATTACCAGCTATTTAGCTACATGTACCATGAGCTAACCAATTCTAAAACATCGATTAGCACTTTTATTCCATTGAAAAAGCTAGCAGTTGAGTATGCGCATAAAATAGATACGTTTATAATCAGTATGCGCTAATGTTCAAGTTTATACGTGTACTATAATAGAAATATGTACATGCAGGAAGCTTGCCACAGGAGCAGCCTCTCTACCAAGCAGGGAGCAAAAGTGGACAAACATGAAGGGGCTGCGCTACAACCTAACCACCAATCAAAAGCATGTTCGTAACTACGTGTTTGGGCAAGCCAAAAAGATGGTTATGAAACAGACAAATGGACTCTATCCTGCACCTCTCAAAATCATGGAGGTACAGTCTATGTATTTGTCTGTAATGTGAATGCCATGTTGTTTTTGATTGCACCTTAGAACACGTTTTGTACTTGATTGTTGCAGGTAGTCCGTAAGGGGCTTGAAGAAGGGCCCGTGGCTGGATATGAGGCTGAAGCGGATGGTTTTGCTGAGCTCGGCATGACTAGCGAGTCCAAGGCTCTGAAGTCCCTTTTCTTTGGAAGGGTCAGTCACTATTACTTACCATTTTTTGTAATGGTGACTCAATTTTTGGTTGCATATCCGTAGACTGAGTGCACCAAGAACAAGTTTGGAAAGCCTGCGAGCCCCCCAAAAAATCTAGCAGTACTGGGAGCAGGGCTCATGGGAGCTGGCATAGTGCAAGTAAGGCCAAGTGTGTATAGTACTATCTCAGGTGTGAGAATAAAAATCTCTGCATCTGCATTACATATAGTTGTGATTATCTCCTTACCTTAGGTCAGTCTTCAGAAGGGCTACAATGTGATAATGAAGGATACACTTGAGCCAGGGCTGGCAAATGGATACCAATATGTTCACAAAGGGTGAGATCAACTCCCATACATAATTATGTGTATGATGTACATGTATAAGTAAGGGAGGTAATGCAGTTGGATTTAAGTTGGCAATTTTTGCAGCTTGAGTACTCGTGTGAAGAAACGTGCTATGACCAGCTTCGAGAGGGACAGAACATTGTCCAACATGAGTACACAGCTGGACTATAAGGTAGGTGTTAGTTAACAATTATTATTGCAAAAAACTAATGATCTACATGTATACAATGTACATTATAATTGCCACTGTGGTAGGTACAATTTACATGTAAGTAAGAGATTTCCAGTTCTCTCATAGTTACATGTACTTTTACACATGTAATAGTGCCGAGTATATTTATAAGTGAGAGATTTCCAGTTTTCTCGTGGTTACATGTACATTGTAGGTCACTGAGGTGTACTGTTACATGTAGTAGAACCTCGATTATCCGGCTTGGAAGTTTCTTTTGAATCAGATTTAATAATTCAGAAAATGGGTGTGTTCCTGAAATGCGCATGCGCATTGCAGCTGTTACTATGGAGACAGGCCTGCTTATCTTCTGCGCATGCGCAGACAACCATGTGGCACTGCTGTTTATCAATAAAGTGGGTGGATCAAGGCGTGGTTTATCTATTCGATTATCCGGCCTGCCTCTGAAACCAAGGTGTCCGGATAATCGAGGTTCTACTGTACATGTAATAATGCCGAGTAAAAAGTTGTATGTACATGCATGTAGGTTAGATATTGTTTGACACCGAGTAGGCAGTATTAAAAATTCTGTTCTCATGTAACAGTTTCGTATTAAGCTCAAGCCAATAATTATTGTCATGTCAACTGTGAACTCTGTATCCTGTTAGGATTTCTCCAAGGTGGACATGGTGATTGAGGCTGTGTTTGAGGATATTACCATTAAACACAAGGTCCTGCAAGAAGTTGAGGCTGTCACGTCTGATAACTGTGTCTTTGCTTCAAACACCTCAGCACTACCCATAACGAAAATTGCTGAAGCCAGCAAGAGACCTTCACAGGTATTGTACACTTACCTGTCAGATGTAAAAGCAAATTGCAAATGTATAAGCAATTTTCTTTTTACTGTAGGTGGTTGGGATGCACTACTTCTCTCCAGTGGAGAAGATGCCACTCTTGGAGATCATCACTACAGAACAAACCTCTAGAGAAACTGCAGGTACATGGCTAGCCTCGTTCCCATGCCCACACTTCCTCTCTTTGTGAAGGCGGCTAGTGCATGGCATGACATAGCTCATTCACTGCTCCTTGCGTATATATTTTTCATTGTACTATAATAGCTGCTGCAGTAGACGTTGGACTGAAGCAAGGCAAGGTTGTGATTGTGGTCAAGGATGGACCAGGCTTCTATACCACAAGAATCCTAGCCCCAATGCTAGCGGAGTGTATCAGACTGCTCCAGGTATCGTCATTCATTATAACTTATTAACAGAAACATCATTAATCCTAGGCGTGCAGACATGTATCATAATTACCATATAGCGGGTATTATTTCTAAATGTTCGTAGTTTTTGCGGATTAGGCATGTACTGTGAACGTTTATAACCGCGAATTTAAAGGCGGTATTCCACGAAAACTAAATCTGCGAATGCCTTTCTAAAGGCATTTCCGCGAAAATTTATACCCTCGAAATATACCCGCTATACGGTAATGTATGCACGGTGATTCCCGCCAAAATTTGTCTTAAGAAGTGTTTGTAAGAGGTGTATTTTTGAGTGGGTCTAATGAGTGATTGAGCTGTTCAGAGAGTATTATCATAGAAGAGAAAGGGATTGGCAACGGAGTGCACTTTCGGTACCATCCGTGTTTCGCAATACAACCTGTAATGCTCCCCTTCCCTAAATCAGAGACGATCGGCGCATTGTTCACATTGATACCAACTTCCACAATGTACATTACACTGCAGGAGGGACTCGGACCACAAAACTTGGACAAGTATACAAAAGCATTTGGATTCCCTGTTGGCATGGCAACACTGGCAGATGAAGTGGGCCTGGACGTTGCTACACATGTTGCTGAGGACCTGAACAAAGTCCTGGGGATTAGAGTCGGAGGAGCTGACATTGGAGTCCTTAAGGAAATGGTCAACAATGGGTTCCTAGGTTTGTGGCTGTGTTGGTATTGATTACCATGAATGTCCGTAAAATGTACATGGCTGTTGTGACTACATAATTATACTGTACCGCAAAGCTCGTTTTGAAATCCAAATTTCTTGCTGCTTCTTCAAATGCAAGACAGGTCCACCTGACAATATTTTGATCCCTGTTCTAACCTTACTCTACATAATATTATTATCGGAATCGTTTAGTAATATTGATTATACAGCTAATCCAGCCCTCTGAAGTACAGTCACCTCGATATGCCTGTCGTTTCGTTTTACATAGATTGCTAGCTTGATCTTTACCTCGCCCTGAAATGTGGCCGCTCACTATTCCGTATACTGGTCAGTTGGCTGCCCCAAATTAATGTAATTATGGACGTTTTGGGTGTGGTTTGGCAGATTAAATGAGCTAGAGCATAATGATTCATTATTTTTAAGAAATAGCCGCAACATTAGCATTATGTCGTATAGCCGGTTATTTTCGAGGATTGACCCAGAAACACAAAACTGTATTGCCTCGAAAATTTGGTTTACTTCCGGAATAATAATGTATTGAAACCTCTTTACCGTGGGGTGTGATCATTTGAACCTCTATCCTCGAAATGTAGTGCCTCGAAAATAACCCGCTATACGCAATAGGGTCGCTTTAGACGTGGCTATTTTCTAAATGAAGCCACCTCGCTGTTTCGGCCAGACTGACCGGATTAACGAGAGTCTATTTTAAATTATATTCATACGTTGTGCGTGCAAGTCAAGGTGATCACTATTGAGGGCGACCATACTAATCACTAATTCTAATCAGAAAGCATTGATGTTCATATTATAGTTCTGTGCTGTACCTCAGGTCGAAAAAGTGGAAAGGGGTGCTATGTATACTCTGGACAGAAGGGAAAAGGAAAGAGTGTCAATACAGAGGCTCAGAAAATTATAGAAAAATATCGTCTTCCTATCAATGGAAGGTGAGTCTGTAGTCCGTGAGTGGCTCACATATCTTCTTTCCGCCTTAATGTTATACACCCTCACAGTCATGATCCAGAGGAGGTGCAGTTCAGGCTTGTCTCGCGGTTTGTTAACGAAGCAATCTGGTGTTACCAGGATGGCATACTGAACACTGCAGTTGAGGGAGACATAGGAGCTGTGTTTGGTCTCGGGTTCCCACCATTTCATGGCGGTCCATTCCGTTTTGTGGATGCTTTTGGAGCTCAGAAATTGCTAGACAAGATCAACTACTTTAGAGACACCTATGGGGAGCACTTTGAACCTGCTCCACTTCTTGTTGATTATGCTAAGGACCCCACAAAGAAGTTTCATCCAAAATAGATCGATAGCTGTAATATTATATATATAGTCATGTTACATGCACATGTATTACTATAGCTATGCTATTATAGGAATATTTCATGAAAAAGTGATGCCAATAATTATTATGGCGATGAGGTGATAGTGATGAATAATTACTAAGCTAGCTATTTTACACACCCACTTCCTGAGATTATTGACTTCCAGGCATACCGTCATCAGACATCAGACTATTAAAGAGAAGGAACTAACAGTCCTATAATTATACAAGAATTAAAGCAACGGAGAGGTACCATGGCCTCTGGGAGAAGTAGTGCAGCACCTGTACTGGTGCCTACAAAACCGGTTTTACACTTTGCTACCCTACAAAACGGATTGCAACAACTTGAGTCTGCTGTTAAAGAAATAGACACAAATTACACTCAGCAACTTAGAAACTTCGAGGAGCAACAGAAAAGAATGGAAATAGAGATGGCTCGCAAAGTTCAGTTTTGTACTGATACCCATGATCAGAAATGTCGTGAGCTTGATGCATTGTATGCCGAAAAGATGTGAGAGTTACAAACAAATCAGCAGCGACTTCAATATGAGATGGACGATTTGAAAGTCGAGAAACAGCAGCTACAAATATCACAAGACATCATTGACAGTATCGTTGACCAACAAAACCCGGTTACTCTTGAGGTAGGTGGAGAGAAGTTTCGTACGCAAACTGCCACGCTTGTAAAATATACGGATTCAATTTTTCCAAAGCTGGTGAAAGCTCTCCAAGAACGCACTCCAGACAAAAACAACAGGACGATTTTCATTGATCGAGACAGCAAGCACTTCAAATTCATTCTCAACTATATCCGACAGGGTCCATCAGTGATGAAAGGCACTACGTTGAATTCCAAGGATGTGAATGAATACTTTCTCACTGAAATCATTGAAGAAATACGCTACTACAGGTTACCCGAGTTGGAGCAGCTGGTGCAATGGAAGCAGATCGGCAGAAAACCTTCAACTAACCTCCCTACCTTGGTCAAAGAGGCGTACCTCACCACTCAAATACCGATACAAATGCAACGGAAGACGCAGCCATTCAAATATATGACCACTGGAAAAGATTGGAAAAAGGGAGAAAACCTGACCGGTCTTGTTTTTGAGCGTGTCCTCTTTACTAAGGTTTCATTCGAATGGTGTGTTCTGACAAAAGCTACATTCAAAGAATGTGCCTTCAGAGGATTTACTGCTTTTAAAAATTCTAATCTCGCCAGCACAACCTTTGAGAGCTGTCAAGGCACCGAGAGTTTTCACGGTGTTGAAAGAAAGAACGCAGTGTTTATCTAGTGAATGTAAATGCAAATTACTTTCAACTGTTGAACATTAATTAGACATTTATTTTCTACAATAATAATGTTTTTGCTTTGAAAGTTTATTTTCAATAATAATTATAACAAATTTATATCGGTATAGTCACTGTAAAATCAGCCTATAATTATAATCAACAACATTATTTAGAGGGGTTATTATAGTCAGAAAATCAGTTCAGTCTCATTTGTAGCCAAGAACGGAAGCTAACAGTGCCATCCTTACATACATACCAAATTCTACCTGCCTGAAGTAAGCAGCTCGAGGATCAGAGTCCACCTCAGCACTGTACATGAAGTGGAACAATACAACACAATGTTAAGACACTATAGGTAAATATACTAATTATGACAGCTAGACTACATAACAAGCCAAATCAGCAGAAATTTGACAATTGCGCTCAACTCCTCCTGATATATGGCAAGGATTGTTATAGTTGTTTTGCGAAGACTTTAGCACACGCAAAGTTTGATACTCGGAAAAAATTGTAGTACATACGGTATTCCATTAATTATAACCGAAAGCATCAGCTGACCTGATTTCATCCACTCGGGGCAGGGGATGCATGACTATCATTTTTTCTTTAGCCTTGGTAAGGACTTTGGGAGTGAGCACATAGCAACCACGCACCTACAGGAATTATTGCAACATTGTAACACACACCAGTTATCTGAACAGAATCAGAGACAACAACAGGGATGACTCTACATGACATTATTCATGAATGCCTGGAACTGATAATACACCACTTTTACTAGAAAAATAGTAAGGTTTCCCTGAAGGTATACCTACAAAATCATACCCCAAAACTTGAGTAGTAACCAAAAATGGGATGCTACAGACACAAAGCAACATAATTATTGCGCACCAAAGACCGCAGGCCATTACTAAAACAGTGCATCCAGTCTAGAGAGTAGATTAACCGTGTGCGCATGAGTAGTTGCACTTAACTGTATCTTAAGAACATTTCTTTGTAGGTGAATGAGAACAATTAAACTACAACATTACTTTAAAAATATTTCCCCAAAACTTGTTATTAGTGGGAAATCTATTTAGGTGAAAATGGGATGGGGATGATCTTAAAAAAATTTAATGTATACCGTATAGCAGAGTGACCATTGCCAGAAAATTACCCGCTATACGGTACTAGATCTACGGAGATGAGGCTTCTCTTTCTGGATTGAACAGAGTCTGGCGTGTAAGTGCATGATCCTAGAACACAGCTCATCTCTAGCTCTTGATATCTTACGTACAACTAAACTGCTGACTAAACACAGAAATAGTACCGATTCAGCACATTTATAGCTCTTTTCGCATGTGATCTCAACATCCTTCCAACCTCCCCTGGTTGTTAGTCTTGAATTCCAGCCGGTTCTCATTGTAAGCATGGGAGGGAGAGAACCGTCTGGTGACTCTGGGCAGAACGTTCTGTCAGCCAGGAATGTAATCATCCTGTTAACCACGTGGATAATAACCCACAATTTAAATAGAACTGCCGTATTCTCAAAGCTATCTTACATTCTTGTGGGTAAGGCTCCAATGAATATACTCTACCCACATTCCATCCGACGACAGAAAAGTATGCCCAGAGTCACCAGACGGTTCTCTCCCTCTCACGCTTACAATGAGAACCGGCTGGAATTCGAGACTACCCTGGTTGTAGCTTATTCATTCACCTACACAATGGTATCATTTCTTAGCCATCACCAAATATTTACAACTACTCACATTAATTTTGTGGTAATCTACTCTCTAGACTGGATGCATTGTAGTCAATTGAGGCATGAGTTGGGATACATGTAGCTTTGAGTACAATGACTACCGTATAGCGGGTAATTTTTGTGAGGTAAAAAATTAATTTTACCCCACGAAAATTACCTATACGGTACAAACAAGCACATGATGCACACCTTGTCATATTCCTCCATTGAGGGGAACCTCTCTCTCTGAATCCTGGTCATGTAGAGCACATCGGTATGGGGAAGGGCAGCCTCCAGACTGGGGAAATGTTCCTGAGTCAGGATAATTATTAGCTCTGGGTAAATTTTTAAATTAAACTTATAGTACCACCAAGGGCGTATGAAGAGAAGAGGGCATGCAACTCGCAATGTATACTGTGTAGTCGTCAAAAAACTGATGAGTCAGCAGGATATGCTATATTTAGCCAACCGCCCACTAGAGGAAGTTTGTCACGATTAATTAAGATTCACGTGAGCTTATGTTTTCTATGCAAACCCATCCAAGCTGCTGAGTCGGCACTTTTTATCTACTTTCTTCGATTAGCTCGTTTATCTCTCTTGTATAACATCTCCTGTTAGTTTATGAGTCGTAGTAGTTTAACACTATGATGCTACATCAAGACAGGAGTCAAAGAAACCAAGGATTTGAGGCAACAACTCAAAGTTTGTGGTTTCTGGCTTATTGCTTCTAGTACGACTATGCTACGCACTTTCTAGTGTAACTGAGCATTGTTAGCATCATTTACTACTAGTATAGAGAGCTACAATCATCTGCAGTATGTTAGCTTAGCTAGCTTAGCTAGAATAGCTACTTTCTCTGTAAGTTTCCGTATATCTTCACCGTGCACGCACAAAAACGGTGCACGTGCAATGCATTCTTTACTATTTTTAGATATAAGACCCCGCCCATTAATTTGTTTTCTGATAGATAGTAGTTGCATGCTCTCTTCTCTTCATACGCCCTTGGTACCACTTTGTTTTTTGTACAAAATCTAACAATGGTTGGTGCTGTAATAAAAACGAACTCGAGAAGTAAAATGCTGCAAACTTCATACAAATTAATTTCTCCTATAACTTTGCTAGTAATGCATAGTGATGTACAGGGGCGTAGCCAGGATTTTGGAAAAAAGGGTGCTATCACAGATGAAAGAGGGCGCGAAGCGCCGAAATTTAGTTGACCGGAAGCCACACCTCTTATCAATGGCGTCATAATTAACTTATCTGCCAAGTTGGGTGTAGCTGAACGTTTATTTGCATAGAGAAGCTGGCCACGATCACAAAAGAGAACGATTTAAGCCAGAATAGCTCACAGTTTAGAGACTGAATCGTTTCCCTTGCCTATACTATCTAGCTAACAGCCTAACTGCAGCAAGATCTGGAAGAGAAGGGGTGCTCAGCTGGGTAATCAGATACATTTCTCTGTGATTGTATACTTAACTCAGGCTGGTTGGGGGTGCTCGAGCACCCCCCTGGCTACGCCCCTGATGTACCAGAAGAGGCTGGAATCAACTGATCTAGTTTAGCTAATTAAGGTCACTAATTACCAAAATTCTATTGCAGATTACTTCTAGCCTAGTTTTTAGTGTCTGTAAGTTTAAAGCACTATTTTGAAGGGGGAGTTAAATTTTATTTTTGCCAGAAGCAGAGATACAAGTCTCAAAGCCAGCTGTGCGTTGACCTCGAGAACAAGCCGCTCATATGATATCGAGGCTAGTAACTTTTGTTTGTATCTCTGCTTCTGAGCAAAATAGGCAAAAATAAAATTTGACCCCCCTCCCCCCTGCAAAATAAACGTTTTATATTTACAGAGTTTTATATTTACAGACATGGCTTGAAGCAGTCTGCAAGAGAAGTTTGGAGATATCAAATTAGTGACCTTAATTAGCTAAGGTCAAGTGGTTCCAGTCTCCTCCGGTGATGTACACATCAGAGGAGGTATGACATGCATGGTCTATGTAATTGCCAATCCCTTATTAAGTGGAGACAAGAAAAGACAAAAATAGAGTGAACATACATTCCAATAAGCTGGTGACAAGCAAGCGCCGTAAAGAGACATGAGTACACATTTAGAAAGTTGCTGGTTAGTAGCTAGAGTCTACAAATAGAGCTTAACATAGCTGAAAGTATTAGTGCTCATGCATTCGCGAGCCCCTCCCTACCTAGTCTTCAACGTTGAAAATCTGTATGCCTGCCGGACGATAATTTAGTTTTGAGACTCATGATCCTTTACCAACTTCTACGTGATTATTGCGAATGCGCACAATAACCAGCCAAGCAAAGAGCTCTTGAGGAGATTGGGACACAGAGCTCTTGACGACATAGGCACGCTTGAAGCAGGTCAGAGCAGCTCAGATGAACACTCGTGATCGAGGTAAAATAGGCCATCTGGAACAGCTCACAGCATCTGACTTACTAGAAGGTTGTTTTTCATCAACACGTTGTTCACTGCTTGTATACTGCACTGGGTCCAGGAGCCATACGTTTTATTATACATCAACTCAGATGGGACACAGAGACGCTTGCAAAGCAGCTCAGATGGGAACTCAGAAGGTCACAGGCACACTTTTAGCAGCTGACTGGCTAGAAGTTGGTTTCATCAATAATAATTTATTTATTGTTCTGCATTCTTGTACTTGGATTCACCAAGTCAGGTTATCACAAGCACCCTTGGAACCTTGCTCCTCCTGTTAGGCTGTGCGCCCAATTCTTTTGAGTTAATTGGCAAGCATTGATTCTGTCAGAATCATAGATCTATAACCCAGATACACAATTCCGCATGCTCACTCCACAATGTTGTACATTCTCCTAGTAAATAATAGCTTATAGTACCAGAATGCATACAAGGAATTGACAATATCTCAAATTCTAAGGAGTTGTAAAAAAATAACCGCTACTGGTATAAAGTTAAACAATCAACTAGCCTTATCAAAATACACACTTGTTATCATTATCCTACGATTGGTCACGTGACTATTTATACCTCCTCTGTATACATAATGTATTCACCTGGCGAATCCCTTTTTTATCCACAAACTTGGTCACATCTTCAGGCATCTTGAGAGAAGGGGGGGACACATAGCACAACTTTACTCGGTAAAGGGTTAGGAGACGAGCAAGTGAGTGGACCGTTCGACCGTGCTTCAGATCTCCAACCATGGTCACCTATAACATGAAAGTGGATCAGATACAATCTCACCATGCATATTCTCCACTAAAAATGTGTAGAGAGGTTAGAACAAGTCCAGACTTAGAGTAGAGAGGATCTCCCTATTAATATTGAATATTGCAAGCTATGTATGCTTAATATAACTTACAGTAATGCCATTGACAGTACCAATCTCCTCTCGTATGGTGAAAACGTCGAGCAGTGCCTGACTCGGGTGTTCTCGGGTACCATCTCCAGCGTTGATCACTGGCTTAGTGGCTACTGCACTAGCACGCTGCATGGGGGTACTAAACTTAGAAAACAGACCGGGTTGGTCTTCAATACAGTACTGAAATTCAAAACCTGAGTGATTTATATACAATTAATGCATAGTAGGGTATCATACAGGATTTTTAGCTAGGAGGGGAAACGTTTAAGTAAGGGTGGTCTGGGGGTCCTCCTCTGGAATATTTTTTGAGGAATGGTTATCTGAAGTGCAATTTGGGTTTTTTGGTGTGCTTCAAACTAGTCTAGTTTTCTATTTATAAGAAGAAATGACATGATTAATTTGTCAGATTTATAGGGGGGGGATTTTAACTGGGGTGAGAAATCTGTATGAAACCCTGCATAGTGGGTGTAGTACTGCACATTTACCAACACATTGCTTTTAATATCTTAGCTGCAGCGAATGCAGACATACCTTGGCTGCTCCTGGCTCTGGATGTCGAAGGACAACCACGTCAGAGTAGGCTTGCATGGTGAGGATGGAGTCTGCAGAAAAATACATTTCATGATGAAAGCACCACAGGTGCTGATGCTTCGGGGGGGGGGACACCTGAACATTCTTTGCATGCAACATCTATACTATATGGGAAAGGTGCAAAAGAGTGGGAAATGATCGCTAAAAAGGATTCCCACAGTTTAAAGTCCATAATTAATGGCAGCTGCAAGTTCAGCATTCTTTGTAGCTACCAATAGCTAGCGTTCTAGCGGAGAGCTAACTACACTAGATAGAATAGCAAAGTTAGTATCAACAGATTTTGCTGCGTACGATTTTGAAGAGACTGCAATGGCCTTCAAAGTAAACAAAACTAGCCATACATGTAACTCGAGAATGAAGCTTTAATTTTGCAAATCTATCCAAGAAAATGTTACTAGAAGCCAATAGAAGCTCTTACTTGCACTCCATTGATCAGTGAGCACCTGTAGCAGCCTAGACAGACACACAGACACACCACACACACACACAACCTCGCTTGCGCATGTGCACACTGAGGCATTATTATGATATTACATGGTCAGCACAACAACCACCATGCACACTAACACACTACTGTCTGATACCAAAAACATACCTTCCAGAGATTCTCCTTTCATGACAGAGGAGTTGCTTGAGCTCATGGAGATTACACTCCCACCCAGTCGCTGCATGGCTGCCTGGAACGAGGAGGATGTCCGAGTACTCACCTCATAGAACATGGTGGCCATCACTCGACCCTTTGAGTGAAATTGTTTTGGTTTCACATACTTTAACAAAATGTATAATTAACTATTCATTTACCTTTAGGAGATCACAGGATCCAGATTTTTTGACCATGAATTTCATTTGGTGAGCCACATTGAAGAGTTTGTGGAGCTAATGTATTAACAAATAACTGTTCATTTTGAGAAAGCTGATGGGAGTATTAAGTAGCACAGCTTAACAAAGTAATGGTTATCATAAGGACCTTGCAGACTGAGAATACACCAAATGCCGCATCACTATACCTGTTCTTTGGAAAACTGTGTCACTGAAATTATGTGTTGCTTGTACAGACTGCCTTGTGCAGTGTTTGGTGATGACAACAGAGCGTGCCCAGTAAATGGAAACACGGTAGAGCGACCTGGCACTGCTTTGGAAGTAGGAGTTGCAGGAGGACTAAATGGTGATCTTGCACGGACATCTGCAAAAATTAATGTATACAACACATGCTGGGGAAGCTGTGCTTAGTGTATACAGCTAGTGTACTAAATCTACGTCAGTGCTTTTCCCCCACAAGACAAGCATCCCAGTGCCCCAAGATTAGTCACAAACTTCCCAGTTGTTGCTGCACTTTCCTTTTTTCTTCGATTCCTGTCCATGTAGCAGGTATAGCAATAAAGTTTTTTAAAACTACTGCCATTCATAGACCCCAAAAGCGGGTAATATCCTCGAACTGACTAACCACAAATGTTTTGACCCTCCGGAAATAGCTCGCTATATGATACTAAGTGCTATGGAAGAGGAGCTTAATGAAACAGAAGTATAATGGCTATAGAGATGATATTCAAGGATAAAAGCATAGACGTATGTAATATTGCATTTTATATTTAAAAGGGCGATCTGCAAAGATGTCAGAGTTCACAACAGCTGCTGCATGCTTCTGAAAGTACAGCTTGCTTTACTAACTCTTTTAGCTAACAAAAAGTGCTAAGGCTAACTCATAGAAACGTTGCACGAACGGGAACAGATGATGCTACGAACGATTCTGGGGACACCATAAGCGTTTGAAACTCTACGAATCAAAATCCAAAATAACATGGCTAGAAGCATAATATAGACAGCTGGAATACACACAATGACACACATGCATGCACATAGTCAGCTTTACAGTATTCCTCGAATGCCTCGAGGTATACTCACAGAAGACAAGTCTACCATTTACTATCCTTACCAGTCATAGGTTCAGATTTATGCCTGGTCTTAGTGTGCTGGTAAGCCGGTGAAGGTAGCTGTAACTCGTAACTGGCATGCTTGATACGTGGAGATGGAGGTGAGAGGGGAGGCTGAAGACGTACGTCCTGACCAAAACCTGGACTGACAAGCACCTACAAAAACAGAAAGATTACTATGTAATAATTATAGTACTGGGAAATACATCTAAACAAAATTCCACCTTTCCATCAATGAAGGCGATTGCTCCCCTCAGAACCACTCGCTGGACACGACCAATCACATCCATTCCAGCAAA
Organism: Halichondria panicea; assembly: GCF_963675165.1. Lineage (NCBI taxonomy): Eukaryota > Metazoa > Porifera > Demospongiae > Suberitida > Halichondriidae > Halichondria > Halichondria panicea. Next base: position 3,067,059 of record NC_087378.1, read on the forward strand.
GGGGGTCCAACGTGACTTGGACTGTGGGAGGGCATTGGGAATAGTCCACTGCTCATCAAAGTCAATATCCACATATGTGTCCGGCTGTTCTCTCAGATTAAATATTTTCATAGGGTTGGTGTGTAATCGCAAAACTATGTCCTGGTGTATGCATCATGTATATAATTATTATGTGTGGTTATTATAGTACACTGTATGCAATCAGTAACCTACAAATAGCTATCAACCAGAGCGTTTGGAGTGTTACTAATTACTAATGAAAGCACCGCAGGTCCTGATGCCTCGGTGAAGATGCCAAAGCTACATAACATAAAGCTACTAATAGCTTAATTTTATACACATGATGAACATTTTTAATTTGCATGCTGCATGCAAATTCAAAGAGTGGGTAATGATCGACCATGATAGTTGTTAAAAACGATCAATGCCAAAGTTTAAGTAGAAAATTAATGGCTGCCATCAGCAGAGCCTTGCAGGTCTCTTCTCACTCTTGCAGCTACCAATAGCTAGCGTTCTATATAGTGCAGAACTAACTACCGTATATCTTTTAATTTATTGAACACTCTTTTTGGCAATTTTCGTTGTTCTAATACAACGGACACTCCAGTGCTTTATTACATTTGTTCTAAATATCCGGACAATACTTTGAAAAGTTGAGTTACATTCACAGACGGCAAGTAAGACTTAGAGTGGTGCAGTTAGATAGCTTTGAGTAGCTAGTTTTAGATAGCTAGTGCAACTATTCAGTCGCACACTGTTCTATTAAACTTAGCTAGCTCGCATGCAGCTGCTTGCTTGTTCTAATTATTCCGGACACTTCGCATGCTCTATAAAAATCTGTTCCAATTATACCCGGACAATTTCCAAAATAATTATTTTTTGCTGTCCGATAAATTAGAAGATATACGGTACTAAGTAGAGTAGCAACACTCGGTAAGCAAGTTTGGCTACGTGCTCTTCCGAAAAGGCTGCAATGGCATTCCAAGTAAGCAAAACTAGGCATAACTCGAGAACGAAGCATTATTTCGCAAATCCACGAATCAAATTAAAAGAAAACATGACTAGAAGCCAATAGAAACTCTTACTTGCACTTGCACTTCATTGATCCTTGAGCAGCTGTAACAGTCTACACACACAGACAGACACACACAAACACACTACCGTATACATCGCTTGCGCATGCGCACCGAGGCATAAATATTGATAGTGAAGCCTGCACTAGGAGGCCGTAACTTGGTCTTCCATTATTACAACTTACACGAAACTCCACACCAGAAAAGACTAGCCTATTTTCTCCTGATGTATACCCATGCTGTTACTATGATTGTACCATTGATGACTGTTATAAACACACAACAATACTTGTAGGCTTGAAAGTGGAGATTTTTATGTACCGTGACTACAAAACAACCTAATTGTCCTCCCTAACAAGATATAGTTCATACCTCTATGGTGAGTCGTCCCTGATGCACGGCAGTGAGGAGTAATGGTAGCATGGTCTCCAGACCAGGAAACCCAGGTGGAGGGGATCCAGAACTCTTCTCCTCAACAGTGTGTGGAGCTAGGAAAGGGACAATAATTTAATAAAGCATTAATAGCTATGCAGTTGTTGCCTATAGATACACTTCACTATAACGGAATACTGTGTGGCACTGCGGTTGTGCGCATGAAAGTATCAAAGCTCGTTTTGTTTTGTTAGTCATAAAGCTTGTAGTACTACTGACATATGTACATGTCCACAACACTCCTCTATTAGTTATACCACGGCGTGTAGCTGCAGGCCAAGCTGTTCAATATACAGGGTTTCATCAAGGGCGTATACAGAGAAGAGGGCATGCAACTCGCCCAATTCTCAGAATCATCCGACTTCGTATTGAGCTATTTTTAGAACTGCCCACAAAAACGCCCACGCGTAACCTTTGACCGCACAAGGTAAATCAAAGTCTTTTTTATATCTGTGCTAGCTAGCTAGCTAGCTCGATTGCAGCATAGTAAAACTAGTTCTCAGCAGCAGTATGGCTCGTACTAGCAGTGTCAAAGGCAAAGGCAAACCATCCAACAGTTTGCAACTCCAAGAAGATGAAACCTAGGTACAATAAACCTGTCTTCCTGAGTCTCTGGTACTTCTTAACAATACGCCCAGCCGCCCAGCACTTAACTTCCCGCTCAAAGGGATTGTCTTGGACCTGGCTGGACTAGGACTGGTCATGACACTTCTCTAAAATAATACTGCACTGTTAGCTAGCTAAGCGCTAGCTAGCTAGCTAGCAAAGGCAGCTCTGATGTACACGCCCATAATATTATAACTCCGTAAACAACACCGCCCACTTGTTCACATCCGTATACTGGATTCTATTTTTAGCATATCCGGTCTCTGATACGAAGTCGGATGAGTACGTAGGGTACATAGTGAGTTGCATGCCCTCTTCTCTGTATACGCCCTTGGTTTCATCTAGTGGAGGGGTAAACCTTCCCCCCTAAAAATGTTGTACATCATTACATCATCATATTGGTGTGATTTACTATAAGGTATATATAGGTACATATAGGTACTGTGATGTGTTAGGCTAAGCAGTAATCAACAAAAGTGGGGGTAGCCAAACATTTTGTGCTTAATGCGCTTAAATCTTCCTCCCCCCAATTTTTAATCTTAGGATATATAGTGCGTGATGTATTTCAGGTGTACCTGTGCAATGTGAGTGCAACTAAGAGCTTCTACAGGCTTCTAGCCACGGATTTAAACAAAAAAGCCTTGTTTTCAAGGTATGGCTGATTACATCATGGATGAGTAGAAAAGGGATTGGAAACGGAAGTACTCAATGTTCATACAATTCAGAATGGTGACGTAAAACTTTATTAATTAGAACAACAATAAGACTTACTGCACAAGGGTGTATAGCCATGATTTTGAGGAAGGGGGTGCTATTAGAGATACACAAATGTAAAAGAGGGCGCGAAGCGCCGAAGTTTGGTCGGCCGGAAGCCACACCTCTTATTAGTGGAAGTCATAATTAATATATCTGCCTAGTTGGGCGTGGCCCAATCTTCTATTTGCATAGAGAAGCCTATTTAGCTACGAAAGAGAACAAATTCAAGCCAGAATAGCTCACAGAGAATTTGCTTGCCTACTAGCTAGCTAACTGCAGCAAGATCTGGAAGAGAAGGGGTGCTCAGCTGGATAATCAGATACATTTCTTTGTGTTTTGTACTTAGCTCAGGCTGGATGGGGGTGCTCGAGCACCCCTAGCACCCCCCCGGCTACGCCCCTGTATGTTGAGAACACAGTGACACGAGCAGCCATATAACAGTCACTACACATAATTACGGTACAAGGCTACAATACTTGAAGTGACATACCATGATCTGTAGCAAAACAGTCTATAATGTCCATGTTCTCCCAAAGAGCATTCTGGTCATCCTTGGAGCAGAGGACAGGCCTCACTTCAGCCTTGCCTTTGCCAATATCAGCGATGTCTTGGTCACTGAGGAAGAGATGGTGAGGGGCCACTTCACATGTCACAGAGAGACCCTTTTCCTTGGCAGCACGAATCACTGCAATCTGCAAAATGATAAAAACGCAAATTATTTCGTCAGATAACGCAATACTCATCTATGTCTGACCTACAAAATTGAGGATAGCTATTTTAGGTTTGGTACTATGTAAATGTAGTGTGTCCTCACTACTCTTTTTTTGTTTTGTGTGTCTCACCTCCTCCCGCCTGGCGACGTGGCAGACATGGACAGGTCTTTTGTACAGATCAGCTAGTAGCAGGATGGCTGCAGTTGTCTTGCCCTCGGCATGCACACAGATCAGTCGCTCCTTAGGCCAATGTTCAAAGTGCTGCAATTGTAAAAAACAATTAACACACAAACATAATAATTATTATCTGCAATACAACATAATTTTAGCATACGTTAGTCACACTTTTTTTTATGCTCCCCTGGCTATACCTAGCAACATACATGCAACATTTTATTTGTGGCCCATTAATTTTTATATCCTAGACAAAAATCATTATCACCGCTCCACCAAAATTATTTCCCTGAAAAGTTTTACATTATATCACCTTCATCCATGTTTCCATGGACTCTAGCATCAATGTGGAGAAAGTGGTGTTAAGGTACATCTTAAGAGCAAATGCTTGAGAGCTAAGCAGGTGCAGGGAATCAAAGTTGCTACTGCTGGCTCCCAGGAACAGGCCGTAGTCACACAAGGCACCATCACGAGCACACTGAAGTAAGTAGGAGAACAAAAATTAGATACACAGAAGGAACAGGATAGTGACAAATGATGATGAGAGCAGATTTTCTCATAATTTTATGTGATTGGCTGTATTCCATTACTCACTATAAGGACAAACCTTTTGAGTCAAAGATAGACTCTGCTTGTCCACGACGGGTGGTCTGGTGTTAGGCATGGCCCCAATGAGAGTAACGCCCCCTGCTAGAGCAGCAGCAGTGCATGACTGGAAATCTTCCTTGTGTGTCTGTCCAGGCTCTCTCACATGGACATGAACATCTATAAGACCTGGGAGACGGAGGGTGCGGTGAGAAGAAATGCAGTCCACGTAAGTCCTCAGCTTTGGAGGCTCCTTGCCCAGTTTGTTTAGAGCCTGACATGTGTAATGGATGCACAATGAGGGGTACTCTAGTACTAAAAATAATTTTATATGCAAGCATAAAATATTGCGTTTTGGACTTCTGAAAACGTTATGCGATCCGATTGAACGCCGCAAAGGCCAATAATTGTGTAATACAAATTTATGTGATATGATATAGGTGCTTTCATGCATACATTTCTAGCACTACGGTATGCTCCACATGATACATGCATGCCCAATAGCTGATGGAAAAATTCCATCAAGTACCTGCGGTGTAAAATGCCTTGGTGCAATGTTTTCTCTCGCTCAAACTGTATTCCAGTGTACAGGATGAGCTCAAGAGTTACCAGGTGGTTTCGAATAACATGCTCGCAGTAAGTGTCCCCAGAGATCAATAAGTGGCTAGACGTATTTTAAAAGGACATAGCTAGAAGTGTAGTTGATAAAAGCCATTTCTTGCCAACAAAATGAGTAGTTATGGCTGCGGCTTCTGGTAGTAGCTTTGCACACTCTTGTGCTCTCACGTGAGGCTAACTAATAAGTCAAATAGATTTTGCTATGCACAATTCTGACCATACCGTTGGTAAAGCTAACCATAACTCTAGGAATGAAGCTCGTGGCTAAAAGCCTACAGAAGCTAATACCGTATATGCTTGATCAGAGGCCGCTCTTGTATAAAGGCTGCTCTCAAATAGTAGCCTCCTTTGCTAGCAAAATGAAACACTTAGGCCTCTGATCAAGCATATACGGTAGTTGTGGAATACAAACTCACACAGTAACACACATCAGCTTTACCATAATACAAATTAGTGAGGACAATATGACCATGAATGCTGCATGTCTTGAGGAGAATTTGCCTCACCTTGACAAGCAGCTTGGCACACTTGATGTCAGTAACCAGGGGTACAGAGTACTCGACAGCCATTCTTCGTGTAATGTAACCTTTGGTGATTGCTGGTGTGTAGCGATGCTGGCGCAAAGGAAGGTTAATCATGAGACAGATCTTCTTCTGAGAAAGATAGTTGGCTATGTTTTCATATGAGGCAGGACTGCTCTTGGCATTCCCATTTTTCCCATTGCCGTTTACTGATTCAGCAAAAGGCCACTCAACTGGTTGCACCTGTGACGAGATGAAATGCATAAAAAAGTGACTATGAACATAAGCTGTAGATTCGCGAGAGAGATGCATGTTAATCTGTTACAAAACGTTTTTCACATAATTATTCCACAGAGGCCTCGTACTTCACAACTGTGCAACATAATTTATCACGGATGTAATTTTAACAAAGAGTTTTCCATAACAGTTTAATGTACATGTACGTCGACCGGGAATACATGGCAGTGACATACATGAATGCATGATGTACAATTTTCATGGAGTTGTGAGCAACGGCTTTCTGCGTTTTGCTTAACATCGCTACTGTTTCTTTTTGTGGTTTAATCCTATCAATTTTTGTTATATTCGGACAGCAATTATTAGTTTCATTTTGGTAGAATGTAACACATGTACAGTATGGAAAGGAAAGCTAAATGGTGTTTTATGTACATGGTGGTAATTAAGTCTTACGAAAATCAGTGCATTACCTTCCTGCGAATATAAATCTGCTTAAAGGAAAAGAGCCTTAAACACTTTATACTAATAGCTAACTAGCAGGAGTCAGAGGAGGTACATTTGTACGACAAGGTCAAAACATCAACAATAAACTAATCATTTCTACATGGGGAAACAGAGTTTTCCACCGTGCTCTTGGGTTTTGCAAAATCAAAAGCTATCACGCCCCTGATGCATTAAAAAACGATTTTCATGAGTTAATGACCTTTTCTTTAAGACTACAAAGATACGGAAAATTAGCCTTCTGCGGCTGGAGTATAAAATTAATGTTAAGAGTTCTGTCCAGACAGTACTGCACTGGGTAGATCTGCTTGCAAATAAATGATGAAAAAATACGGTGCAAATGCAAGACAATGTTTCATTTTTAATCCGAGGCGCATGGGCGGCCACAGGTTATAGTAGTCACTTGGTTTGTTTGTTTTACTCACCTGAATGCCACAGTGCTGCGTTTACAGCATGGATGCCTTCACACAAAGTATTAGTTGTGCCTTGGTGTGCATGCGCAAGCAAGGTATACTGTAATGTGTTTGTGTGTCTGTCTGTCTGTGTAGACTGCTACAGCTGCTCAACGATCATGAACTTATAGGCTTCTAGCCATGTTTTCTTGGATTTTAATTCGTGAATTTGCAAAAATGCTTCGTTCGAGTTATGCCTACTTTTTGCAGCCTTTTCAGAAGAGTATGTAGAAAAACTTGTCCACTGAGTGTTGCTACTCTACTTAGTAGCAACTTCCCATGTACAAAAGTGTCTTCGTTAATAATAATGACAAGTTAGCTTTGCTAGCTGCAAGAGTGAGAAGAGAGCTGTAAGGCTCTGCTCATGCAGCCATTAATTTTAGACTTGCACTTTTGGCATCGATCGTTTTTAACAACAATCATGGTTGATCATTACCCACTATTTGCTGTGATTCTAGATTCTGCCTGCAGCAAAAGGAAAATGTGCATCATGATAATTATAATGTGTGTATGAAAGCTATTAGTTATGTAGCTTTGGCACCTCCACCGAGGCATCAGCACCCGCGATGCTTTCATTTAATAGTGACAAATTTTGATGTTGAAGTTTGGTTGTCGAATAAAACTTGCACGTTGGCCATAGAGCTAGCTGGAGACACGGCTTTAATTCGAGGCACTTCATTACACATGTGCACTATTACAGCCACGTGGATACTATTTGTTTTCTGCTGACTCTGCTGTGACCCTGCCCTAGTGTATGTCTGACCATGCACCACTACCGTTTTCAAAGCCTTGTCATTATAGCGTTCAAATCTTATTTTCTTCTGCAGAGGTATAAATAACACATCTTGATTGTCCTGACAAGTTGTCCTAGCATAATACATTTTGTTCTGCCATCAAGTGATATTGGTCGGACACTAAATTACCCATGCAATGTCCTTAGTAATCTCTATATAAAAAAGGAGGATTTAGGGAAGATAAGGTAATGCTTAGCACATAAAATAGAAGCTTACCTAGTCATCTTGTCACTCTGCTACATAGTTATATAAATATCTAGGCCTCCTCTTGTGCAATGAACAAAGACACATGGCTGTTATGAGATCATTATTTTAGTGAGCATGCGCATCATAACTATGACCTTTGACCTTCAATCTTTGCACGCTAGGACACTATGACCGAGCAAGTAGCTAAATGGCTGGTCAAATAGGCTAATTGCTCGGAAATTGACCGATGACAGACTGTTATTTATACCTCTGTTCTGTACAGTTTAGGTAGTTAGCCGCTAGGCTCTTCCATGTTCATGTACATACTGTATCATAACCTGCACGGTTGTGAGACGTAAAACTGACGAGGGTTTAGCACTTCAGTGCTTCAATATAGTAACTCTAGAGTACTAACTGCAACAATTGCCATCATAACTTTGACGCACCTTGATTCCATGTTCGCTGTAAAAGTCTGCAGTACCCAGACTTGCATAAAGGTTGAAATTCAAATGCTGCAAGATTCGTACAGATTCCAAGAACTCATTTTTAGCCTGAAGAAAACATATAAAAGTGTGTAAGCAAAATATAGACAAAGCTAGTCGTGATAGAGCATAATTAACATACAGTATAGCGGATAATTTTCGCATGAAATACCAAAATTAAACATTCTAAATATTCGTACAGTTTAGTGGCGTAGAACCTATTGCGCATAATAATTTTTTCGGATCCCTTTCCCCGTTCTAATTAAAACAACAGAATAAATAAATTTTTTTACCATATAGAGGGACATGTCCGGGTTTTTTGAGGGCAGAGAAGCAACACAAAAATTAAAATCGGGATAAACTCCCACGCATTGGTAATTTTATACGCAAAGCTATTGGTGGGTGTGGTTTCCTGGCATTGAACCGCAAATATTAGAACCCACGAATATTTTTGCTGAGGGCTCTGAAGCCTATGGCGTGTAATTTGAGTCAGTATTGTGCCGGTAATATTGCCGCGGCAAAACATTTTTACCGGGACATTAATTTTGCCGCGGCAATATTTTTACCAGGACAATTGCCGCGGCAAAACTGTTTGGGTCGGTAAATACCGGGACGATTGCCCCGGCAGAAAGCAAAATTTTGTGGATGGGTAAATACCGCTCCAAAAAGATTACTGAGCCATTTGCCGCGGCAAAAACATTTACCGGGCCCTTTGCCGCGGCAAAAATATTTACCAGGCCAAATCTAATCAACACGTGATGTGCACCTGATCTGCCTCGTGGTATATTAAAAAGTTTTATGGATGTAGCTAGCTGTACGTACGTGTAGTGATCTTGTATTTACCATCTTTAGAGAGTGTTGGCAAGCTATTAACAAGTCAAGAAAGAGAGCCCCTCTGTGTAAGATAAGTTTAAGTAATTAGATAGCTCTTCTTTCAACTTGTGTATGCTATTATTTGTGTATATCTTTGTTTTTTAGCACTCCCACAAGAGCTGGTGATGCTATGAAGACCAGGCTGGAAATTGAAGACTTTCTGTCTGCTAAAGAGTTGTACTTCCCCATTGTTTTCCTGTCCTCCCCCCCCCCCATTAATCCCAATATTTGGTGCACAGTTTTTGTTGTTCACTTTTATAAAACAAAGAAACAATTATGAGTATAAATCAATACACTTGTTAAACACAGCTTCCTTCGTGTCACAAAGATGAATGTTCTATTTCAGAGATACCAAGTAAACGGAGACCATGGTGGGTTTGAGCTGTGCCAGTAAATGGTGGTTTGAGCTTTACAAGACTACCTTATCTAATTTAATACTCTCTGAAAGGCAGCAAATAACGAGATCACAACATCCATAACACTTGATAACAATAAAATGATGTAGGTCACTGAACTTTAATATACCACGAGGCAGATCAGGTGCACATCACGTGATGATTAAATTTGGCCTGGTAAATATTTTTGCCGCGGCAAATGGCTCAGTAAACTTTTTGGAGCGGTATTTACCCATCCACAAAATTTTGCTTTTTGCCGGGGCAATCGTCCTGGTATTTACCGAGGCAAACAGTTTTGCCGCGGCAATTGTCCTGGTAAAAATATTGCCGTGGCAAATGTCCCGGTAAAAATGTTTTGCCGCGGCAATATTACCGGCACAATACTGACTCAAATTACACGCCATAGAAACCAAATAGCGAAAATTTACACCCGCGAAAATTTCCCGCTATACGATATCATGATCCATACATTGAAATGACATGTAACCATTTCCTACAGGTAACGCAGACCATCTTTGTTACCTAGCAACCAACTGACCACTCCTTTAATTAGCGATTGTTTATAAACATTAATAATTATGTACACAAACAATATTGTATGTATAGGCACGGAGTGGCTAAAGACTGTTTTCAATGTTCTCACGGTGACATGAGGATCTACAATGTACAGAAACTTCTCTGCGAGGTTGTATCAGCAGACGCCCTTTTCCCAGGAAATTGAAGAGAGGGATTGGAAACGCATGCGTGGACTCAGTGAAATTCTGGCCCATCCGTGTTTTGACTATGCCCACGCAGTACTGTATTGGCAACCTGAAACGTGGAGTCTTTTAGAAGGACAGAGAATTACCTTGGCCTCAGAGGTATTGCACAGGGCCATGCCAGTGAGTACTATGCTCTTTAGTACCTATTACAGTTGTAACCTTCACCTTAAAGTGTCTACTAAAGGAGTTTCATGAGTTTTGATTAGCTTTCCTTGACTGGCTGAGGATTGGGGGATTTTTTATCCCTCCTAAAAGAAGTTACAGCCTGTTCGAGATTGGAGACAAGTACAGTGGTGTTTTAAGTGGAGCAACTTAGTGATTGACTCTCCACAGTAGTATTTGCAGTCTTAACACACTCATAACTTTCACTTGCAGGATTTTGTGCACAATGTAGGTGTAGGTGTTGCGTATCTATAACAAGCAGTCTAAAAAGAGATATCAGAAAAGGTTGGTTTGTGGCTTACCAGGACCTCAACAAAAAAGAAAATTGATTCTGCCAGGATCTGGGGTTCAAACTGGATTCTCTTACACGTGGTATTGAGCACGCATGCGCATTACATCCAGGAATAAGGGGTGTGTCTGCAAGTTCACAAAATTAATAATGGCTACTAAAATAGCTATAGCTTCTTTAGCAGCTCTTTCTGACTCCAGTAGCTAACAAAAAGCTAGCGCTTTAGTGCAAGGCTAACTCATAAGTTGAATAGACAGTTTGTGCGAACAGATGATGCTATATGCTGAAGAGACTGCAACAGTCTTCAATGTGAGTCAAACTAGCCATAACTCGAGAAAGAAGCTTTAGTTTGCTAATCCACGAATCAAAATCCAAGAGAACGTGGCTAGAAGCCTATAGAAGCTGTTAGTTTTCGTCGCATTGCAACCGTTGAGCAGTTACAGCTGGAATACACAGACAGACAGACAGACACACACACAGACAGCTTTACCGTATCCCTCGTGCGGCTACGCCTTGAGGCATAATAACTAGCCTAACACAGTTATACTGAAGCAATCAAGACTACAGATATTACTCTACCAGATCCAAGAACTTGGTCCATCGCAAGAGCTTCTTCCTCAGGCTCTTCAGGCTCTTCAGGCTCTATATTTTCTAGCTTCTTATCTAGCTATGATCCCAGTCACTGTCCTCTCACTCAACAAGGTCATAAGCATCAATATTCTCACTGTCTAGCTTCTCTAGAACCTCACTGAGGTTGTACTATGAATATCTTGAAGCATTATCAAAGTGAAACGGTTACTTTTCTTTTGACATTACTGCACGAAGCGTACCTCAAGGCAGCATATTAAAATACCACATAAAAGAGCAGCTCAATGCGCATGTGCTGGTACCTACAGCGTGCCTACAATATAGTGGGCACAGTAAATTTTTAACTAGCGTGGCTGTCATTTACGGCTTCAACAGGAAAAGGGTTAATGTTGTAACTACGAAAATTTCCACCATACGAAAATAGCCTATTAAACAACCATGCGCAAATAGCCTGCTAAACAACCATGCGCACCCTCAACAAAATGTGCAAGTCGTAACACATAATTATGTTTATCTGATATCCTAGCTAGCGCTATACTATAAATCAATATGACACCCACCTTGAAGCTTCCAATGGAGAGCAGAATGTTTTTCTCGGGCAGCTTGAACCCAGTGCTCAGCATGGCCTTGAGGTAGGCTTCGTACTTGTCCTCACCGAAACATGCTACCTCACCAGTACTTGCCATCTCTACCCCAAGCTTCACGTCTGCTCCTGTCAGGCGAGAGAACGAGAACTGGGGTACCTGTGGGACGATAAACTGTAATAGCTATTGGGTACTGACCAGGTTCATCAGCTACTACATGTAGATTAAATTGGAAACATTCCTGACTGATCTACCAATTTATAGAATGTGATACATAATTATGAGTTTACATATGGTTTTTTTATGCTCCTATCACTTATTACTCAAGCTTGCACGTATGTGCAATACGGTGCCTATAGCATTAGCACCTTGACTCCGACCCGGCCAATGACCAGTTTGTCTACATCAACAGGCTGTACAGGTAGTCCGACAATCGCCCGTGTTGCCATGGCTACAAAGTCGACATCCAAGGTTTTTGAGACAAATGGGAAAGACCTCGAAACTCTGAGGTTGCACTCTATGACTTTGAGTTGGTTGTTTTTGGCTATAAGCTGCATGTTGAAGGGCCCTGGACAAAAAATAGATTATTTATAAGAACAGAGCTACTATGTAGCTACAGAGAATGAAAACGAGCCTTTGAGTGCAATTGGTGAACATAATTATATACATATTAAGAGTGAGCTACCAATCTTTAAATTCCACGGACAGACACAACAGGACACAAAGTTTAAGATTACGGTATTGCATTATCTCACTAATAAAAAATATTATTTAATGAAACTGCATTTGAAAACATTAACTCTTCTAAAAAACCTCGTGACTACTCGCACAGTTAAAAACTTTGTAGAAAAGAACAGCTGCATGCCCATTCCATTGACCCACCCCGTTGACCCCCACTTATGTATCAAGTTTCAAAGTACTGGCTACCTTTCACGATCTTGCTGCCTTTTTTGGGCAAGCAACACAACAAACGTAAAGCTGCATGCATAATTATAGACATAGTGGTGATTGTTCTTTGTATTTAGTCGGAATTGTTAAGTGTAAGATATTGCTTGTTCCTTGAATAATGTAGCGCATCCCAGACAGCTTTGTTTTACATTGAGGGAGTGGGCACAAATATGAGACTACATAGATCTCTATAAACAATTTGCATACACACATGCAGTCTCTCCTTTCGGAGGACTGCTAATGAATAGTCCATGTACAAATCTAGCCACAGACCTAGCTTACCTGTGACAGAAAGAGCTCTCCCGATTGCCTTCGAAATATTATGTATGTTCTGTTTGGTCTCGTCGTTAAGGTCCTGCGCTGGCAGCACCAATGTGGCATCTCCGGAATGGACTCCTGCGTTCTCAACATGTTCGCTGATGGCCATTGCAATGATCTCTCCATCATTAGCCACAAGGTCAACATCTATCTCCTGCATGTGTATACATAAGGTAAAATTCGCATTTCATTAATGCCACGTACTTATGGAACAATCTTCCAGAAGACATTGTAAGCTCAACGTATTCAAAACTAAGCTAGCTACATGACTTTTTAGAAATGTACATTAGTATGTGTTTGTTTGTGTTCTCAGGGGAGTACCCTTATAGGTTTACTTCAAACCTTCTGTACAACCTTTTCAGTTGATAAAATCAGTTCATCAATTCATCAATTCAATTCAATTCCAGAGGAGGTTGGACGCGCGTCATCCACCAGTAGGTTTTATCACGTGCGCTCGTAAGAATCTAATTAAAATGGCCGATTAGGCACCATTAGGCACCTCGATGCTACACTGTTTTGTAGGCTGTACAGAGACACTGCAAGTAACCAGAAGTGGTATAGGAGCATTCTCACCGCCCTCTCACCTTCCCAACACCGCTGAAAAGATTCCAAGATGGATCTAGACTAGTATTTAGATTTTTTGACACTTTTCCAATTTTTGTCTAACAGGATTATGATCTATATGAGCAGAGGAGGTCAGAGCACCATTAATCTGTTTCTCTTTAGCGTTCTCTATCTTACTTGCGCTGATAAGCTTTTACATTCTCACCTTTGACCTCAAAGGAATTCTACAAAGGTTATAATTATCACATGACTGAAGGTGTCATGATGATGATGCGTGTCCAACCTCCTCTGATTCAATTCATGTGCAGATAGAATGCTACAAAATGGGGGCTTTGTATGCCTGGTCCAGTAGCTCATTGCAGCAGGATTCCATATAGAAAACACACACTGCTATATGTAGGTAGTTTAGAGTGAGTTGAAACAGTTAATCTCTAGATAATTACATGTACATCTCATTATTCACGCACACCTCAAAAACCTGCAGGCAATGAACGGGCGGGTAACTGCGTATTATCAGGAGTAAATTACAGAAGGAGCGTCTAACTCTACATAGGTGTGGGAATCACATCTCGTGTGTTTTCCTAAATGCCGCATTGCCTTGTAAGAAAAGTGTTTTAAGTACTGCGTAGGAAATTACAGACCGTGGTCAGCCTGTGAATATCATTATGAATGGATTTTGTATGTAGTGCAGCAGCAGGAGAGCTAGGTTGAGCCAAAAATAGTTAAACAAATAATAGATAGATGTTGGTATACATCATGGAAGAGACTGTCATTGGGGAGGTACAGAAAATTCTGAAAGTGGAGCATATCCAGTTTCTCTTTACAAACACATACTAGGTGTTTTGTTTTTGCAGTAGGGAGTCTTACTGGGGTTCTTAGAAGAGAGAGCTTACTACCAGGCCTATAGCTAGCTAGCTAGCTCACTTTTATTGACCTATGCACTGGTAAAAGTGCACAGTCAGTACTCACCCGCAGATGATTATCACCCACTTAGCGGTTTTACATATAAGGTCATGCTTTGTAAACTTGCACGAGATGCGATTCTCAACGTAAGACGCTCCTTCTGTAATCTGCTCCTGGTATTATTGAAACTCATGTACCTTTTCCATATGGACATCAGTATTTAAACGATCAGCTATTGTAACAGTAAACGTAAGCTACAGTACATCCGTGACACGACCTTGGCATCCTGAATGAACTTGGATATGACAACGGGGTGGTCACATGACACAGCCACAGCATCTCCTAGGTAACTTTCTAGGTCAGTATCACAGTACGCCACATTCATAGCAGCACCTATACAAGGAAAAGTGAGAGAACAAATCATACCCAAGAGGTACAGCAGTTCAGCTAGTTACCAGTCAGGAAATACAACTATAATTACGTATTAACAAACACTAGCTGTCAAATATTTATTAATAAGCATTCTCACCTGAGAGTACGTAGGACGGTCTAACCAGACAGGGATATCCCACTTTAGCACAAAACTCTTTGGCTTGCTCCAGGTCAGTGAGCTCCTTCCACCGTGGCTGGTGCACTCCAATGTTGTCTAGGAGACGGGAGAATTTGAACCTGTTCTCAGCACTGTCTATCATTTCCGGTAATGTGCCCAAAATACGCACCTGAACAATGTGTAATAAAAAAAATACAGTGCTTTCAGTCTATTGAGTACATACAATTTTTTAGACACTACGTTGGTGATATACCATTGTATGGGTGTATATGAATGAGCTACTGTAACAATGTACACACATGGAACAATACTCACCTTTTGTCTGTGTAGTGGCATGGCAATGTTGTTGGGTAACTGTCCGCCCATAGAGAGAATGATACCTTCAGGCTGCTCCAAGTGGTATATCTCCATCACCGTCTCAAATGAGATCTCATCAAAATACAGCCTCTCACATTCATCGTAATCTATAGTTTGAGCCAAAAAATAATTTGCGTAATACAGTTGACTTTACGCAAAAATGTAAACAAGCTCATTTCCACGGTAATGTGCATGCGCATTTAAGGGACACGCCCATTAATTATTAGTTGTTGTTGAAAAATTCGCTCAGCCGAATAATGAGGGTCGGATAATCTAAGTTCTATAAATTATTATATTGTAGGTCTAAATTGTAGGTCTAAATAATAAAATGAAAGTAAATTAGAGATGTAGTAATACAAATGCAATGTATCAACACTAGCAACTTTCACACTGCAAATGTACATGACGTTGTAATGAATTGACGTGCAGCTCTCTCCTACGCTTTTTAGTGTTCCAAGCAAATTTTCAACATTGCAAATTCGTTTTTTGAGAAGATCAAGGAAAACACAGGACTTAGTGAGCTTGATTCCCGAGGCGCGTGGGCGGATACAAGTATAGTAGTCCGTTGGTTTGTTTGTTACCCGAGGCACGTGAGTGGCCATGGGTATAGTAGTTGTTTGGTTTGTTTGTTGTCTGTTTGTAATGTGTGAGTCTACTCACCTGGATGCCATAGCACTGCGTTTACTGAGCCTTCACACAACAAGCTAGTAGTTTTAATAGTGGCAGATTTCAATTGTTAAAGCTTCGTTGTCCTTATAAAAGCGAGCAAAAGCTAAGAAGCATATTGGCTAGCTCTACACGCGATCTTTATTCGAGGTAGATCTACGTATTTGCAGCTAAAGTGATCCTTTACCGGTCTCGAATTGTAGTTTGTTTTGCTTCTTCAACTGACACTCCTCTGATTTGCTATTTATTCGTGTGAACAGCCGAGGATTAGCATTTCCGTGCTTTAGTTTGTTTGTGTGCAACATCTGAATCTACTCACCTGGATACCATAGCGCTGTGTTTACAGCATGGGTAGCCCATGGGTAGCCTTCACACAACAAGTTAATAGTGGAAGACTTTTTTGATGTTAAAGCTTCGTTGTCGAATAAAAGTGAGCAAAAGCTAAGAAGCTTGAACTTGCCAATTACACACAGCCTTTATTCGAGGACATATTTTAAGCTTTACCAGGAACAATGGAACAGGATCACTAAAGTAGAAAGGTTTGTTGCTTCTTTAGCCCCAGAACATATCAGGCAGGACCCATCATTTTATCTAAGACTCCAAGCAAGACTCCAAGCTTCTTTGATGTGATCCAGAACATATCAGGCAGGACCCATCATTTTATCTAAGACTCCAAGCAAGACTCCAAGCTTCTTTGATGTGATCCAGAACATATCAGGCAGGACCCATCATTTTATCTAAGACTCCAAGCAAGACTCCAAGCTTCTTTGATGTGATCCTAGTATACAGTGCATGTCTCATGCACAACTAAAACTCCGTTCTCAAAGTTTCAACATGCTCTTATTTTTATTGCTCATGTTAGCTTCCATGCTCGTACATATACATTTGCATTTTATTGTGTAACACTCCTACAGATTCATGTTAACAGCCACGGGTTAGCAAATCAGTGCTCTAGTTTATAAGAGGAATGTTTGGTTTGCAGAATATTTAACAACGAGCTGTTCTCGGGCCTTGTGTGAAGAAATGTAATAAGACCCGAGCACTGATTATCACAGGTATATAATTATATCCCACTTGGAGTCTGTAACTATGTGTATAATTATAGCAACTGGGTGGCCAACCCTAGAGTACATTCCTCATAAACTCCCCTGCCGCCTTGCCAGCTAAGTGATTTTAATTAATTATGTTTTTTAATTAGCTACTACACAGCTAAAAAAGAAGGGTGGTGCTCGCTAGACACTAGTTGGCAAGGGCAGGACAGATGGGTGGGACTTGCTAAACACCAGGAAGGCAGGAAAAAGGGTGGGGCTCACTGCTTGGACAAGTACGTATAATTGTCCACTACATCAGAACTTATGGTAGTAAACACCTCCTTGGCCTCAGGCAAAACATATTGATCCTGTTTGTAGCCAGGTTACTGTAGATCTACTTTGAAGAGCATGCAGTCCTAAAGAGAGAGGCCTTATGGTAGCTAGTGCATAGCATAAGTAAAGAAAAGTAGCTTTAGTTTGTAGCACTACTGCACTAGAGCATAGCTACATGTGCACACGACATATCAGAACGATGCCCACGAGGTATGGTGACGTTGATGTGCATGTGGGACCATAACGATGACAGCATCATCTAGCTAAGAGCGTGAGAGGTCGTCTGCCTTGTTAAAGCTAGCACACATCTGAGCAAAAAAACGCTTTTAATAGTCGTTTAGAAACTGGGGTAGAATGCCCGGGAGAAGGCTGTACTGGTTACTTGGAGAAATTTACTTAGTCAGCCAGACAAAATGCGGTACGAGTGCAGATTTTGATTTTGGACACTCCATAGAGAACACATACGTACACAAGAAAGGCTCAATAAACTAGATGTGAAGCGAGTTTTCAGATCTGGTCTTTTTAATGCAAGTTTGAATGAGATAATACGTGAAACATTGCTAAAAAGCTACAAACGCTCAGCCCATCCTGTATATACTGTATGGCTATCACCTACACAATGTACAATGTACCTGTTGACACAGTCTCTGGATTGTAGTTGATCATGATGGTGGATTTGCCCAGCTTCCGTAGCTCACGAATACACCCAACGGCACACCAGTCAAACTCAACAGAACTTCCAATCCTGTCAATACAGCAAAGCAATATCATGTGCAATCAACTCTCCTGAAAGGGTTTTGACTTTCAAAATGAATGGAGCAAGAGTAAATACTTTATGCCTCGGTGCGCATGCGCATGGGCAAGCGAGGTATACGGTAGTGTGTGTTTGTCTGTGTAGACTGCTACAGCTGCTCAAGGATCAATGAAGTGCAAGAGTCTATAGGCTTCTAGCCATGTTTTCTATTCGTGGATTTGTAAAATAATGCTTGGTTCTCGAGTTATACCTACTTGGAATGCCATTGCAATCTTTTCAGAAGAGTGCGTACAAACAAAAACTTGTTCATGGAGTGTTGCTACTCTACTTATTGTCCTTGAATCCTGATGTGCCATGTCCAGTCTTCAGGATTACCCTACATGCGTACTAGACTGGCGGCGACAGCCCTAACGCGAGGGACTGGCAAACTGTCTATCAGTCACTCGTCTCAGCTGCAACGAGCATTGCAGCCTATCAGATTGCTTAACGTCATATTAGCCCTGTAATTGTAACCGCACTTACACTTCAGGGGATTCAGTGCATTCCATAGTAGCTGAATCTCATAGCAAAATTTAACCACATTATCTATAACGATATTCATGTTTAGTAGTGTCGTACGATCTATTACACTTCCGCTGAGACGAGTGACTGATAGGCAGTTTGCCAGTCGCTCGCGCTACGCGCTCGGGCGGCGACAGCCGCCAGTCTACATGCGTACATAGTTAGCTCTGCAATAGAATGCTAGCTCTTAATTGGTAGCTACAAGCAGCTATTAATTTTAGACTTGGAATTTTGGTAGCAATTTTTTTTAACAACAATCATGGTTGAACATTTCCTAATCTTTTCCTACTCTTTGAGTTTCCCTGTGATTCTACAGGCAGAAAAATTAATTGCAAAAATGTTCACCATAACATTATAATGTGTATAAGCTATTGCTACCGAGGCATCAGCACCCACGGTGCTTTCATTCAAACAGTGTACGCGTAGGTTGACACACACCCATCACTGTACGCCACAAAGTCTCAATGTACTGCTCACCTGTACACCCCAGAGCCAAGTACCATTACGGCCCCTCCCGGGAATTCCAGGTCATGTGACCCAGCATTGTACGTTAGGTAAAGATAGTTGGTGAATGCAGGATACTCTGCAGCAACCGTATCAATCTGCTTCACATACGGATGAAGGTCAAGTTGCTTTCGAAGATCACGTATGGCAAGTTCTGTGGAATCCACAAGGCGAGCAATCTGGCGATCAGAGAAACCAAGCTTTTTAGCTTTCAGCAGCAAGTCCTTTGAACAAGCCTGAATCACAACGAAAGGAACATAATAACGTACACAATGTTTAGGTGAGTTCTTCCTTAGGAAGTGTAATAGTACTTAATTAAAAAAACACATTACGCAACAACAGTGGAAGGTGCACAAATACCGTATTTACTTGATTAAAACCCGGGTTTTTATCTCCTAGCAACATCTGTAGAGGGGCGTTTAAACGAGATGGGCGCTTATTCGAAACGGGTGTATTGTTATGTTCACTTTAAACTCATGCACAAGCAGCAGTTATTATGCTATTCTTGGCTGCTTCCACAGCTCTCGGCTTAAATCTTAAGTCGTAGGAGTGGTGTTTCTCCCTCTCTGTCAGTATCTCTTCTCTTTGCCATCATAAACAGTATCTATTATTCTATGCTGCCATGCTTGCAACTGGTTCCAAGTGCTATCAGTCCACCCACAGTGCCACGCCTCATACATGGGCGATTATTTAAGATGGGGGTTTATTGACAAAGACAGAGTTTTTACCATGAGCGTTTAATCAAGTAAATACGGTACCTTGTAGTCAGTTGCCTCCAGTGTTTTAACCATGGCAATGATATTCTTCATCTTCGAAAGAAACCAAGGGTCAATTCTTGTGAGGGAGGCCAACTTCTCGATCGAGTACGAATCAGATTGATAGAGAGCGGCAGCCACAGCAAAGATCCGCTTGTCAGTTGGGTTGGTCAAGTCCTATATATAAAAATGTGCATAATTTGTACGCGGTATACCAGGAGCACAGGAGGAGATGGAGCATCTTATAGGCATAGTATTGCGGATTCACTATTACAGCCTAACCACATTTACTTGTTTGTAATGTGCTAAGTGCTCTGTACACGTGCAGAGGAGGTCCGACTTGCGTGCACAAATCACTACAAGTTTAGTGCATTGATGTCATTGCGGTCACATGATAACATCCAGGCCACAATGCACTTATTCGTGCACGCATGTCGGATCTCCTCCGGTACACGTGTGGCAGTTGATCTAATAATAGTGAATTCATTAATTTTGTACAATAAACAATGTTAGCAGCATTTAGCAGTTTGACATAATTTATGGCATAATTATGCATCGGTGCGCATGCGCAAGCAAAGTATACGTTTGTGTGTCTGTGTGTGTAGACTGCTGATGCTCAAGGATCAATGAAGTGCAAGTAAGAGTTTCTATAGGCTTCTAGTCATGTTTTAATTCGTGGATTTGCAAAATAATGCTTCGTTCTCGAGTTATGCTGCCTAGTTTTGCATACTTGGAATGCCATTGCAGCCTTTTTAAAAGTGCGTAGCAAAACTTGTTCACCGAGTGTTGCTACTCTACTTAGTAGTTAGCTCTGCACTAGAACGCTAGCTATTGGTAGTTGCAAGAGTGAGAAGAGAGTTGGCGTCGCCGCCCTCGACTGTTGTACGAAAGGAGAACGAAACCCAAGCTTATCTACAGTTTTGTTCTGCCGGTGGAATTCCACCAGCTCCAATCAGATTGCAGGGGTGTAGCCAGGATTTTATGAAGGTGGTGCTATCATAGATGAAAGAGGGCGCAAAGTGCCCAATTTTTTGCCGCACAGCGCTGAAAATTGGTAGACCGGAAGCCACACCTTTTATTAATGACGTCATAACTAACTTATCTGCCTAGTTGGGCGTGGTCCAATCTTCTATTTGCACAGAGAAGCCTGTTTAGCTACAAAAGAGAACTAATGTATAGATTTAAGCCAGAATAGCTCACAGTTTAAAGACTAAATCGTTTTGCTTGCCTACTAGCTAGCTAAACTGCAGCAAGATCTGGAAGAGAAGGGGGTGCTCAGATAACCAGGTACACTTTGTGTACAATCTCAGCCTACTTAAGATAGAAAGGGGGTGCTTGAGCACCATGAGCCCACCCCATGGCTACACACCCCTGGATTGCAGTATTTCAAGTGGATTGATCACACCACTTAACTTTACCACGTGTGAATTTTGCACACGCTAGATAAAGAAGCCTGGAGTCTTAGAAATATGGCTCCTGTGGTAGGATCAGGATAAGCAAAAAAGCACCAACAATCATAATTCTAGCTTTCTACTTCAGTGACCCTGTTCCATTGTTCCAGGTACGGGATCACTTCAGCTGAAAATACGTAAGGACCTACCTTGAATAAAGGCCGGGTGTATAACTATCTAGCGAACGTCTAAGTTCAAGCTTCTTAGCTTTTATTCGACAACGAACCTTTAACATCAAAATCTGCCACTGTAAAAACTATAAATTTGTTGTGTGAAGGCTATCCATACTGTAAACGCAGTGCTATGGAATCCAGGTAAACAGACTCATGTGTCACAAACTGACAAACAAACAAGACAACTACTATACCCACTGGCTGCGGCCACGGCCTTGGGTAATAATGAGATTCATAATGCTATTGCGTAACAGGCCAGAACAAAACTGTAGATAAGTTTGGTTCCCGTTCTCCTTCAGGGAGGGCGGCGATGCCTGTTTAGGTTCTGCTAATGCAGCCTTAGTTTTAGACTTAAACTTTTGGCATCGATCGTTTTTAACAACAATCATGGTCGATCATTACCCACTCGTTGATATGCGCAGCAAAATTAATTAATGCAATGTTCATCATGATAATAATGTGTGTATAAAAGCTTTATGTTATGTAACTTTGGCACCTCCACCGAGGCATCAGCACCCGCGGTGCTTTCATTTGTACCAGGAGCATGAGGGGATGGAGCGTCTTACTACACAGATTTTGTATCGTCTAGCATGTACAAATCATGACATATATTATGTAGAAGTGCTGCTGACATTAATCATTACCCGAGGCGCATGGGCGGCGACGGGTATAGTAGTCTGTTGGTTTGTTTGTTTATTTGTAACATATGAGTCTAAGCTTCGTTGTCGAATAAAGTTAAAAGCTTGAACTTACACGTTGGCTGCATGGTTAGCTAAGCTATACACACTGCCTTTATTTGAGGTATATACGTACTTACAGCTGAAGTGATCCCGTACCAAGAAGATCCCGTACCAAGAACAGGGTCACTAAAGTAGAAAGCTAGAATTATAGCTCCTGTAATTGTATAACTGGTTGCTATACAACTATTATTAATGTAAGCGGAGGGTTAACAGTGCTCTAGTTGTATACTTAATGATATTTACTATTATTATATCAAAGGGGTTATCAGCCACATATGCAGAGCACTTAGGACATTACAAAACAAGGAAATGTGGTATAGACGATAGTGAATCTGCAATACATGTGGTATAGACGATAGTGAATCTGCAATACTATGACGCTCCATCCCCTCATGTGCTCCTGTTTGTAACATATAGCAGGACGATCCGCTTCTCATGTGCTCCTGGGTATACTAATGTGCACATTCAAAGGAGACAAATGCTTGAGCATGTGCAGCAGCCGTAAATATTACAGCCATGCACACAAAACTAGTGACAACTCTGTTCGCACAAAATTTCTGTTCAATTTATGAGCTAGCCTTGCACTTGAAGCGCTAGCTGTTTGTTAGCTACAAGAGTCAGCAAAGTTGTACACTGCCAGAAGGAGCAACCATTATGAACTCTGACCTATTTGCAGATCCACCCCTTTCTTTGGGCAGGAAATACCAGATCTCTACACACTTGTGTGATAATCCTTGAAAATCATAATAATTATGTACACTAACACATAATTATAACTAGAGATAGTTTGCAAATCCACGAATCAAAATCAGCCTATAGGAGCTGCTACTTTTTGTCGCATTACAGCTGGAATACATGCAATGACACACACAGCCAGCTTTATCGTATTCCTCGTACTGCTGCGCCTCGTGGCATAACAAGACCGTAAAGTGTACCTCTTCTGTAGGTTTCATGAGGAAAGGGTCAAACCCATTTGCAGACTCGTCCACCATTCTGAGTGCCTTCTGTAGGGCCTCCTCAAACTTTCTACCAACAGCCATCACCTCACCTACACTCTTCATTGAGCTACCTATCTTGGTGCTCACCTACAGGGAATTAATGAATGTTCATTTGCACCCACTGTAATTGCGACAATAATTTATAGTTACTCACATACAAATGTGAATATACACTGTACACTGTATACTGCACAAATACACTTCATAGCTAGTGAAGTCTAGCCGTGATATATCCACAACAGTGTTCAAGATGACCTACCCTTGCAAACTTCGACAAGTCCCATCTTGGTATTTTTACTACGACATAGTCCAGACTAGGTTCAAAGCAAGCAGTGGTTGCCTGGGTGACGGAGTTTTTGAGGTCAGGTAGGGAGATACCTAGAGCTAGTTTGGCAGCGACATAAGCCAAAGGGTACCCAGTTGCCTTCGACGCTAGAGCAGAGCTTCGAGACAACCGAGCATTCACCTCAATGATGTAGTACTGTGCGGAAACAATACAAAAGTAAACAATAGCCTGATCAGACACACAGGCACACCTCATTTGAGTCAGGGTTCAGAGCATACTGGATGTTGCACTCCCCCACGACTCCAAGATGGCGCACCGTCTTGATAGCGACGGAACGAAGGAGGTTGTACTCTGTTGTGAGAAAATGAAGACTCGATCTGATACATATTTCTTCACTTTTGGAACGCACAATACAATTGCTATAACTGTATCTCCAAACCAAATAATAATTATATCAAGAAAGTGGCACTCTGCTTCTAAACCACATCAGTTTCATCTAATGGAGGGGGCAGGGGTGATGTAATAGGGTGTGTGGTCAAACATTTTGCGGCATGTTTATGTGCACCCAAACCCTCCCCCCTCCCAATTTAATCCTAGATGAAACCCTGCACATACCGTGGCTACACATGTACATTCCACCTTTGCATCCATTATAAATATATGTAACCATTGCGTAACTGTAACAGATACATAAGCTACAATACTACGCATGATGCAGATGCAATATAATGATGTATGGCATAGCTTTGTACCTTTGTTAGTGAGTGTCTGTGATGGGGCCACCACTATGGACTCCCCTGTGTGAATGCCCAGTGGGTCCACATTCTCCATGTTGCAAACCTGAATACAACAGCATTAATACCTGCTACCAATGCATATAAAACACATTCGGATAACAATTGCGCGTAATTATTACGTATTTATAGCTGAAGTGATCCCGTACCAGGAACAATGGAAAAGGGTCACTAAAGTAGAAAGCGACTGGCTTGTTGTCTCGGGAGGCTTCTTTGCTGACTCCGGATCCTAGCACCAGGATCATACTTCTCTAAGACTCAAGGCTCTTCTTCACTGTGATGATAGTCCACAGTGCATGTGTACCATGCACTACTCAAATGCTTCAGCATGCGTTCAATGTGGTTTAGTTTCTATTGTTCCCGAGTTGCTGTGCTGGACAGCTCAGTCATCATAGTGATACATACTTTATCTTAGCTACATGCACTGCATTTATCGCTCCCTCTGGTTTCTTTATAATCATGCCACCAGCCGAGGGTTTGCACTTTAGTGCTCTAGTTATGTGCTCTAGTTATGATATGTTTTATTTTTATTTTATAGGTGTACATGCAAGTACATACGTAACTAAACGAGAACTCACAGTAATACAGTTATCATAGCTATCCCTGACCACCTCATACTCAATCTCCTTCCAGCCCTTGACGCTTTTATCAACTAGCACCTGTGAGCATTTCAAAATGAGATCATCAATGTGTAGCATGGACTCGATATTTTCCATACAAGGTCAAAATAATCATTTTTACAAATTGGAGGCAATTAAGAAGTTCAAAAGATAGTTTTAAGGTTTTATGGATTGAATTTATATACCATAGTTAACCATCAAACCGCCCATATCCTATCCCCTACTTTTGCCTGAAAGCCCTGTCGAAGCCTAATCGCAATCATAGAAGCGCCGACTATTGCGTATGCGTATAATTGGGTAACGGTCAACATGATGCAAGATCTTAACTGTGCTCATAATGTGCCAAAAAAACAAGACTTGTAAAAGTTATATACCAAGGGCATATGAAGAGAAGAAGGGCATGCAACTACAATCTATGGTACTAAAAATAGCATTGCACGTGCACTTTATACTCTAGACTAGCCTTGTTTTTACTCTATTCCCTGGTGGGTGGTTGGCTAAATATAGCATATCCTGCTGAATTATCTATAATATGACGCATGCACAGTATACATTGTGAGTTGCATGCCCTCTTCTCTTTATATGCCCAAGTTATAGACCTATACAAGGGTTGTTAGATCTATCGTAGAACAGACATCAAGCTGTGTTTAAGATGAGACTGTTTCCTTTGAACACATGGTCTACTTCCAAACGATGGAGCTGTGTTGTTGTCACAGCACAACTTTTTTGTCAGTAGCCACATAATCAAATATCCGCCCACCCCTTGTTTTTTATAGCTATCAAAACAGGTGGGCAGTTCGATGGTTAACTACGGTACATTCATGGCCACATTAAGGGTGACAGACCTGTTTAGAGTGAGAGAAGGCAGTGAATGCAAGAGCTTCCATCTCTTCAGGGTTAGCGGCAAACCCTGACCCCAACCCACCAAGGGTGAATGCTGACCGCACAAGAACTGGGTAGCCAATAGACTCGGCAGCCTCGAGTGCCTGCACAGAATACACGGGGATTCTAATAACGATTGACAAAGAATCACCACAGTGTGTTCCTTGAAAAGTTTTTTTGAAGGAAATACAGTTATTACGATGCTCACATGCACATGCACCATGCACACAGATGAATAATAAATGTTCACCTCTGTGACAGAGTAAGCAGCAAGACTGGGAGCAACTGGCTCTGATATGGTGGCCAACTCTGATGCAAACTTTTGCCTGTCTTCAGTCATCACAATGGAGGTTACTGGCGTTCCCAAAACCTCCACATTGTACTTGTCCAGGGTGCCTCTCTCGGTCAAGTCAACGCCACAATTGAGAGCAGTCTGGCCACCAAACGACAAGAGGATACCATCCGGGCGCTCATTTGCAATAACCTATTTGGAGTGAGAGTGATATTAGTACCATTGACTGATAAAGAAATCCTTACCTGGGTTACATACTCAGGGGTGATGGGCAAGAAGTAAGTTTTATCAGCCATTCCTTTGGATGTTTGCACAGTGGCAATGTTTGGGTTGATGAGCACAGTTTGCAAGCCTTCCTCCTTGAGAGCCTTGATGGCCTGAGAACCAGAATAATCAAATTCTCCCGCTTGTCCTATTGAAAGCCCTCCAGATCCAAGAATAAGGACTTTTCGCTTATCTTTGCATTTTCCTGCAACTGTGTGTGGCTCATGATCAACACTAACACTGAGACCTTTTGACCTAGTGGCAACATTCACAATTGACGATGTGAGCTTGGAGCGCAGTACACCCAGCAGCTCTACACCAGACTTGTACTCGGAGCAGGTGTCAATGAATACACTAAACAAGACTTCAAGGTCTTTAGGACCACCCATGTGCTCGGGGTGGAACTGCACTGAGAAAATGGGTCGGGTATTATGGATAATGCCTTCATTTGTCTGATCGTTTTTATTCGTAAACAAAACAGACCAATCAGAGGGAAGGGTGGTCGGATCAACAGCAAAACCATGGTTTTGGGTGGTAATGAAACAACGTTGACTCTCGTCATGTATACAGGGCTGATTGTGACCGCGGTTACCATACCTGGATCGATACAATTAAATTATCAATTATTTCAAGTAAAAATTCTGCTACATAGTGGTTTCAAGTCAATGGACTAAGTCCACAAAAAAATGCCTGCACACAAATTCAACACTTAATGCATACAAAAGCATTGTAAACTCAGTCCCTCGTTGGTTACAATCATCTTTAAATACTCGTAATCCCAAAATAAGCACCATGTGTCATTCTAACTAGACTGTGTGTGGCGAAACATTTTTGCAAGTTATGGCCTTAGATGAATATAATTATACCCTTTGTTGATACGTTGATTGATTGGACACAAGTTTCTTGATAGGATTCTGCTTACTTAAAGATGTTGCATGGAACGATTGAGCATAACTAAGCATTATTTTGCAAATCCACGAATTAAAATCCAAGATAACATGACTAGAAGCACACATACTACCGTATACCTCGTTTGCGCATGCGCACTGAGGTATAACAAGGAACAAGATAACATCAGAGGACGGCTAAAGTCTATTTTGTGTTGAGCTAAGTGCAATAACTCAATTCCCTCAGTTCTGGTGCCAGTGGTAATCACAATTAATCAGATGGGAATTCAATCTAACCAGTATAATTATATCATCGTTTGACCATCACAATGTTATGCTAGTTTTGCTTACTTGGAATGCCATTGCAGTCTTTTCAGAAGAGTGCGTAGAAAAACTTGCCCATAGAGTGTTGCTACTCTACTTAGTAGTTAGCTCTGCACTAGAACGCTAGCTATTGGTATGCAAGAGTGAAAAGAGAGCTGCAAGGCTCTGCTGATGCAGCCATTCATCTTAGACTTAGACTTTTGTTATAGATTGTTTTGTTTTTTTAACAACAATCATGGTCGATCATTACCCACTCTTTGAGTTTCTCTGCGATTCTGGATTCCGCCTGCATGCAGCAAAATTAATTTTATGCAAAAATGTTCATCATAATCAGGGGCGTAGCCAGGATTTTGGAGAAAGGGGTGCTATTATAGACGAAAGAGGGCACCAAGCGCCGAAATCAAAGGAGGTGGAGGTACGACATAGGTTGACCTTTTACTAATGAGTTACTCCCGTATTGCATTCATGCAGCATGACAGGATTTCACGCCCACAAGATTTTGTGTTGACTCAGCAGGTATTTTATGCACCGTCAGCGCTATTTATTTTACTGTTCTTTGTGTTTGTCTCTTTTGGAGTCTCTCCAAGATGCATCTTCTGCTAGTATCAATCTTAGTATCATTGAAATCTACTATAAGTGTTTGACGCGAGGCTGCACCTCCTTTAGGTAAATGTGGGCGTTACATCCTGTCATGCTGCAGGAATGCAATACGGGTCATTAGCAAAAGGTCAACCTATGTTGTACTTTCTCTGCGCCGAAATTTGGTTTGACCGGAAGCCACACCTCTTATTAATGAGATCATAATTAACTTATCTGCCAAGTCGGGCGTGGCTGAACCTTTATTTGCATAGAGAAGCTGGCCACAATCACAAAAGATATATATTTTTATGCCAGAATAGCTCACAGTTAAACTGAATCGTTTTCCTTGCCTATACTAGCTAGCTAACAGCCTAACTGCTGTAAGATCTGGAAGAGAAAGGGTGCTCAGCTGGATACATTTCTCTGTGATTTGTATACTTGACTCAGGCTGGTTGGGGGTGCCCGAGCACCCCTAGCACCCCCCTGGCTACGCCCCTGATAATGTGTGTATAAAAGCTATAATAGCTAGTAGCTTTAGCTTTGACACATTCACCGAGATATCAGCACCCACGGTGCTTTCATTAAACTGTTATACCTATAATTATACATGTACTTTCAGCTAGTTGATACGAAAAAACTACTTTACAAACACACATACTACACTGACTTCATTTTGAAGGTCTTCGCTTTAATCGAAAGAGAAATTAGCTGATGACCAAGACAGATTCCAAACACAGGGCGATTATCATTTTTCGAGTCTAGGAATGTCCGTAAGTGAGTCACAGTTTTGGAGCAGAGGTTGGGATCACCAGGCCCATTGCTCAGGAACAAACCATCAAATTCTACAACAATAATACCAATAAATTGATGCACTACTGCCAGAACTATAGTTTTGCATGCAGATACACTTATCAATTGCTGACCTTTGTCTTGGTTAAAGTCATAATCCCAAGGCACCACTCTCACAGATGCTCCCCTGTTGACCAGACATCTAATCTGGTTGTTCTTAATCCCACAATCAACAGCTAAGATCCGTACACTCCCTGAAGGATTATAGACTTTGGGTTCCTGTACACGAACAGTGATCAGAATAAATTAATTTGAATATAAGGATAAATAATATAAAAGAGGAGGAACACTAGGGTCCATAGTAAAAGATTAACGGAAAATTAAACATTCTTGTCCTGGATTCTTGACCTTTGCTGCATATAGTAACAAAAGCTTCTGTTATTTTGGTCATTTATTTGGGGTGCATAGATTTAAGGAAACGAAAAACGGAAACATCTCAGCTGTCTAAAGTTAACGACCATTACCATTCAGTATTTTTTGACATGAATAAACTGATGAACATGAAAGTTGAGAGCAGAGTTGAAGAAAGATGTTTTTGTAAAGGGATGCTGTGGGGAAGCCTATATTCATCTAGCTATTACGACACCTAGGTAGGTAGCTTGAGACAAGAGGGTGCTTCATGTTCACTTCATTCACTCTCATCAGTTTATTTATGCTTTTATGTTTACTTAATCAGTTTAATTACCAAAATTGAACATAAAATCAAAGAATATAAACATGAGAGTGAATGAAATGAACATGAAAGCAAATGAACAGTCTATAGAGGACAAGTCCAAGACCCCCAGTACTGTTCAGATGGTTTTAATACATGTGTAAGGTTTAGCTATTGCAGTTTTATTTCAGTCGATGTTTTGCAAGGGTTTTACTTCTCCAACATAATTACAACCTTGCTGACATCATCTGTTATAATTATTTCTGAAAGCTGGATGTATTTAGTTTTCAGATTCTAGAAAAGATGCCTCCTACCTGCTTTTCAGGGCCAACTTTCATATTCAAACAGGTTCAAAGCATGCTCTGGTTGCTCTAGAGCACCCCCTTGTCTCAAGCTACCTTACCTAGTTGCTACTAGATAGGCTTCCACACAGCACCCTTTACAACTCTGCTCTCAACTTTCATGTTCATTTTAATTCAGGTAAAAAAACACAGAATGTTAATGGTCGTTAACTTTAGACAGCTGAGATACTTCCGTTTTTGCCTTCTGTTTCCTTCTTTTCCATGCACCCGTTTATTTGCCTGCTTGGAATAAATTATATACCTAGGTCTATCCGGTGCAACAAACCAGCACATCAACATTTATACCAAAACAGATGGCTAATTTTCCAGTCTGCTAACACACACGCACACACACACTGAGTTACCCCATATAATTATTGTGGTTTCGAAGGTCAAAAGTGGATCTCTTCTCTCAAGCTGGTTTTTCTGGGGCGCGATAGCTCCACCGATTTCTGTTGGATCAAGCTAGTGGTGGTGTATAAACCCAGGGGCGCGAGGGTGAACTCAGTTTTACAAGTAAAACATAAGGTGTGGTGTTTTAATTAATGACTTTGACCCTGGCATTCCTTGTCTGTAAAGGCCACCATACCGTAGAAACTGGATTATTAGCGCATGCGCTTTTAGGGTCAATAGCAGAGCTCTATACGCTTATATTTGAGAACGCGCCTATAATGCAGTCATTTCGAGCCCCACCCAGCAACCGGATGTCTCTGGGATGAGAGCTGACTCGCAAGCTGGCTAGAAAGTGAGCAAGCAAGGCAAGCAGGCAACCCTAACTGGATCTATATCATACTGTTATGTTACAGTTCATTTTACAGTTCATTTACATCATTTAAATTCTAAAAACATTCATATTGACGAGGAACTTGGAATAAAAAGACCTCAACGTCTCACATTCTCTCAGCATGATCAGACAAGGTAACAACAGCATGCCCATAGAGTCCTTACAGATGGATATCACCAGCTATATAGCTATCATGCACTGTACAAGCTAACTAGCTCATAGATAAACAAAATTAGCTGAATCAATTTCTAAAATTTCACTAATAACCTTCGCATAATTGAAAAAGCGCTTCAATTGCGAGTATAAAAAGCCTGCAGTTGAGCATGCGCTTAAAATAAAGATACCCTTATAGTCGAGTAAGTGCTAATAATCCAGTTTCTACGGTACACCAGGCAACTTTCAAGTAATGAATTGCCTCGTCAAATTGCCTACAATCTATTGTTTGCAACTTCAGGTAAGAGATTGTCTGAAAGATCAGAGGATTTACTAAAGATTTAGCATTTGTCATACAAAACCACATTACCCATGCTGTCATAATTATCTGAACACGTGTCGAAATGGCCATTTGTGAGTGGCAGAGGTTAGTGAACTGATCAATGTGTTTGAAGAGAGACCCTGCTTTTACAATATAAAGTCCAAGAATTAATTTTGTATCCATTTTCTGGTCCAAATGACTCTATTTTTATGATTTTCCCTCGTTTTCCTTAGTTTCGTAGCCAGTAGAACAGAGCTAATAGCAAACAACAAACGTTTAACCACCACTTATAAGGTTAGGGTACAAGTATTAGTTGTACCATGGATATCAAGGGTGCATTGGATTTGTACTACCGAGGGCAGTTCTATGTATTCCCCGAGGGCACACACGAGGTAGTACACGCATCACGTGTGCCTCAGTAATTAACAATCCACGTTTAACCGCAGAGATTTAGACAAGGATTTGTGCTTGAAAAGTGTGGATCTTCAAGCAGCCAAAACAGTAGCGATCCCTCAGTCCTTTTCTCTAAAATTTAGCTATCATGTAGTGAAAGGATGGTACTAACTTATGGATCAGCGATCCCAGCTAGCGTTACAGAGCTAACTATACTAGAATTTAGTTGATAAGATCTACATGAGAAAATTGCCTCAGAGGCATACTATAGGACTTAGTATACCGTATAATTACGCTTAATCAGAGGCCGCTCTCAAATAGTAGCCTCCTTTGCTAGTAAATGAAACATTTAGTAGCTGCTCTCAAATAGTAGCCTCAGTGAACTTTCACTCTACCTTTTCTGCACGTGGCAGCCATATTAATACTAACAGCTAGCTACGCTACATGTAACAGCTTGTTAGTGCTTCAACAAAGACTTTCTCATGGCAGAGTTCGAGTTTATGCGTAAAAGAATTTTTAATGACAAACTTTAGGTTGTTGAATTAGCTGGGGCTAACCTGTCTTGAACCATGGCCTCTATCGAATTGTAGCCTCATCTGCAAGCGAATTGAAACATTTAGTTGCCGTGGCCTCTGATCAAGCATATAAGGTTCCTACAACTTATTTAGTATCCCGTTTTCAAGCAAAATAAACTGTATATAGTCAAGCCTTGAGGCAAGGTTTGTGAGTATCTATATGAGCTAGACAATGTTGTACCCCAAGACATGTTGTGCAGAGGTATTTTCTATCACATTTACACCCCACTTGAGTGTGTTTAGAAAGGAATTGTAAGTCATAACTTCATAATTCCTAGGGAACTATAATTATACCACACTTACGTCACCACTAATTGGATCTCATTGGCTGTATGACACATAGAAAAATGAAAGTACTGAGGGTTCTGATGCCTCGGTGGAGGTGCCATGCTAAGCTACGTAATATAAACCTACTAGATGCACTGGAGCAACACAATGCCCTCAGGGCTGCATGAGGGCGCCTGCAATAACTAACTTGTCGTCAAACTCTTTGATTGGTCTTAAAAGACATACCGTATAGCGCGAAATTTTCGAGGCACTTATATTTCGTGGATTGGCCTCTAAAAACCATTTCGTTGCACAATGTTCGCGGAATAACTGCTTACCGGAAGCCACGCCTTTAAATCTTTGCATGATAGCAGGTAATTCTAATTAAAGAACACTTTTTGTGGACTTAATTTTTGTGTAGAATTCTAACCCACGAAATCTGCGAAAATTAAGCCCCTCGAAAATTTTGCGCTATACGGTATGTTTTGAGTGGAATTTTAGTGAATTCATGAATTCCATAGTACAGTGCAACAACCAAAGATTGGATTTTTTTACATTTTTGTGAATATTTTCTAAAGTAAAGGTGTTATGAATACAGGTACTGAAAGTTCAACTATTGGCGCTTACCTGGGACCACCACCTGTTACATCAGATTGCATCATCACTACAAAATGGCTGCCAGAAGATGTGTACCTACCGAAATCTGTTAGGAATATAGAACTAGCCTATTTGTTTGAGTTAAGATCTGAAATTTTGTTGTATGAATGAACTTGAGTATGTTGCTTAATGTTTGAGCCTCACCGTAAGTCTGGGCTACTAGTAGGTTCTGAGAAATACTGCTTTTTGTTGTTTTGTGGTGGTAAATATGTTCGGGTTCATACTAGTTAAGGGGTCTGATTTTTGATGAGCATGTCCTACAATAGTATACTTTTCATCGGTACTAATTTACAGGAGTTAAGCTAGTCTCTTCTTTGCTAGAGCAAAAACTGTGTTTTTGCTGACATAAGCAATGATATACCCTACTTGTGACATCACAAATCATCTTGTCATTATTTACTACATCCAACGCTCATGTGATCACTACCTGCAAACTGCATTGTTGGAAAGAAGCTTTAGTTTCCTAATCCACGAATCAAAACCCTAGAGAGGCTAGAAGCCTATAGAAGCTGTTATTTTTCGTCGCATTGCAACCGTTGAGCAGTTACAGCTGGAACAGACACATAGACAGACACACACACACAGTCAGCTTTACCGTATCCTTTGTGCGGCTACGCCTCGAGGCATAATAATACTGTACATTCTTGACACTACACTTACACATTATAATTATTACTGCTCAAACCTTGCAAGAGACCACAGCTACAAGGTTCTGAAGGTTAGGATCCTTGAAAGGCATGTCGGCAGCACAGTCTCCTTCTACCACCACCTTGCCTAACATGGTACCATGTTCACGGATTTTCTTAGTGAGCTCTCTCGTGTCAATTCCTGCAGTTATAAGGGCTTATAAAGAGAAGAGGGCACGCAACTCAGACAATTCTTAGACTGATCCAACTACACACTGTTACATTTTACTTTTGGCACTAATGGATTCACTTCACTATAAAATGAACAAACACATAAAAAAAATCATGATAATTATTATGAGGAACATTTTGCAATTTTGCTGCGTGCATGCAGAATCACAAAGAGTGGGAAATGATCGACCATGATTGTTGCTAAAAAGGATTGATGCCTAAGTGCAAAAGTCTAAAATTAATGGCTGCACTACAGTAGAGCCTTGCAGCTCTCTTCTCACTCTTGCAGTTACCAATAGCTAGCGTTCTAGTGCAGAGCTAACTACTAAGGAAAGTAGCAACACTCCATGGAGAAACTTTGCTACGCACTCTTTCGAAAAGGCTGCAGTTAGACATAACTTGAGAACCAAATATAATTTTGCAAATCCACAAACTAAAATCCAAGAAAAGAGTATAAAAGCCTACAGAAACTCTTATTTGCACTTCATTGATCCTTGAGCAGTTGTAGCCAGAGGAGGTTGGCCAAGCGTCATAATTTATATCAAAAGTTTTGCGTGCACAGAAAAAGAAGAGAAATACAGAAGTACATCATCAAGCAGGAAACCCTAAGTGGATCTATATCATTGCCGAGCACCTTAGTGCGAGGCAACTAATACTACATCGTATCTCAGAAAACCTTGTATTATCTAAGTTGGTTGTTCAGCTCTATACTGGTGTACATCCCCATGCAAGGCATATATACATACAGTACTGCCATAGCTAACCATGCGCATTACACAATAAACTGCTTTCCTCTTAATACGCTCGATAAACTGCATAAACCGCTCTCATGTTTTCTGATTCTATCGCACAGGATACACCATTAGAAAACATGTATGTACCATATTACTTGATTAAACGCCCATCTCGTTTAAACACCCATGGTAAAAGCTCTATCTTTGTCAATAAACGCCCATGTAGGGGCATGCATGGCACTGTGGGTGGAGCTGAATTAGCACGTGGAACCAGATGCAAGCATGCAGCTTAGAATAATAGATAGTATTTATGATAGCAGAGAGAGAGAGATACTGACACAGAGGCTTAAATAATTGCCCATGTAGGGGCATGGCACTGTGGGTGGAGCTGAATTAGCACGTGGAACCAGATGCAAGCATGCAGCTTAGTATAGATGGTATTTATGATAGCAGAGAGAGAGATACTGATACAGAGGGAGAAACACCACTCCTATGACTTAAGATTTAAGCTGAGAGCTGTGGCAGCAGCCAAAAAGAGCATAATAACTGCTGCTGTGCAAGAGTTTGGAGTAGACTCTGGAGTAGACATAACAATAAACACCCGTTTCGAATAAGTGCCCACCTCGTTTAAACGCCCCCTCTACAGACTTTGATATGAAATAAACTCCCGGGCGTTTAATCAAGTAAATACGCTATGTATGTATGTATGTCACGCTTCAGGAATGCGGAATTGGGTGCGTCTACATTCGCTATTATCTCCAAACTGATCTACTATTGGCATAATTATGCAGAGAATAAAAGCTACGTACTATATAGCTGGAAGAGCTTAGACTAGCTGTAGCTATATAAGAGCCTCACATGAACAAAGGCAACAACGACACTTATACTCTTGGAAAGAGATAGCAGAGTTCTTGAGAGACTGATTCTAACCAAAAATGTATATGTATTTGCTATTTCATACCAAATCTCATTCTCTATTACTCTCTAGCAAGTCTACTCTCCTTCTTTTCCTAAAATGGTACTTAAATACAACTCTGCGCGAGGCTAATCATGCGTGTGCGTATACCTAATACCATTACGTTACGGTTTATTTTACAACATTTTATCAAAACATTCATATTGACCAGAAACTGGAACAAAAGGACTCGTCATGTCTCAGCATGATCAGACAAGGTAACAGCATGAAAAGAGACTCCTTCCAGATGGATATTACAAGCTACAGTGCCTACATCCTTGGAGAGTACAATACCACAATAGGGTGCGTAGTTGTACTTAAGGTTACGATGTAGTGTTTGCCCATGAAGTAATTATGTATTATAGTAAATCAAGTGTCTTGACTGTATACACTAGTCGTCATTTTATATGCTAGATATTGCATGCTCTTTGCCAGTAAGGCAATTATCTATTTAAACGAGGAAAGGGGCAGGGCGGCTCGAAACAATTTCTTGAACAGTCATCGAGTTAACAGTTAGCTCGTGTAGCAGTGGAAAAACAGCCGACTAGCTAGTAAACTATGGTATTTTTTTTCAGTTTGTAGATAGATAGGAGCAAGAACTTTTCGAGCCACGTTATCTAGTTCTACCCAGGAGGCAATCCTCCATGCTACCCAAAATTGGCACCGCTCACTGGACAATGGTTCTAGTGTAACTGCTGTGTTCTTCGACCTGAGCAAAGCCTTCGACAGAGTCCCTCACCACGGCATCCTGAAAACCCTCTGGTCTGTGGGCATCAGGGGAAGCATCCATATGTGGTTTACTAGCTACCTCAAAAACAGGAAGCAGAAGGTAATCCTAGATGGTCACTCTTCGTCCACCGCCAATGTCACTTCTGGAGTACCACAGGGGTCCATTTTAGGCCCCCTTCTGTTTAGCCTATACATTGATCCCCTTACAAGAATTCCCCTCTCACCTGTCTCTCAGCTGTTGTTGTATGCTGACGACACACCCCTGTACAGCCCCATTCGAAATGAATATGATGTTTTGGATCTTCAAGGAGACATCGATGCCATCACAAACTGGGTCAACACTGCTACTCTCCTCTCTTGTAAGAGACAGCCCCCATCCATCACACTCTCTACGAACTCAGGTCCAATCACACAAGTGGACTCCTTGTCCTACCTTGGAGTCACCATCACAAAATACTTAAAATGGAATCGGCACATTTCCAACACCTGTGCTAAGGCAAAATCTAAACTTGGCATTCTATGCAGGCACTTCAACCAAGCGAATCAGTCCACACTTTCCTCTTTGTACAAATCGCTGGCGCTCCCACTCTTGGACTACTGCAGCAGTGTGTGGGATCCCTCATCTTCTAGTGCTATAAATCAGCTGGAATCGGTTCAGAAGTTTGGAGCAAGACTCTGTTCCAAACGCTGGTCAGATCAATAGGTACCTTCCTCTGCTAGCTAGGTTATCATGGCCTCTGAGCTCAAGACGGTCTCGGCAAAAAGGTACTTTGTGCCGCAGAATTATCTGAGGTGAATCAATACTCCAGTCCTCAAGATTCACACTCAACCCGAAACCGAACTCGTCATTACCATCACATCAACCACTACTCATCCCCTTTGCAAAAACACTATCCTATCAGTCATCTTTTTTTGTAAACGCTGTTCTACTCTGGAATTCCCTACCACGTAGTGCAGTCTCCGCAAGTAGTTTAAATCATGTGCGGGACTGTTTCACTTAAGTACTTATACTAATTGCCTGCTTGCTTACCTGTTGTGTTACATACTTTATTGTAGGTCACTGTCCATGTCACTGCCCCTTTCTGTCCTGTACTTTTTCGTTGTTTTGTTTTGCTTTTTGTGTTAGGGCTACCTTAATATTAGTTCTAGGCTGCTAGTTGGTATGCACCCCATGCTCTGCATTAAATTTTATAAAGCAAAAAAAAGGAATATCATAAACTGCTGTAGGTCACTGTTTAGGTTATAGTTAGAACATGGGCATGAGGTATCTATGTGTTATAATGTCCCAAAGCTCGAGGGATGAGGGACACTACAACCATTGATACCAAATGCACATGTTCTAACTGATTTAGATCCCAAAACCTATTGGCTATACTAGAAATAGCAACAGTCAACCTATATAAACAGTACCATGGCAACTGCATCATTTCTTTTGAAAACTAATATTTGAAGTTGGCATCTCTGTGTCTCTACTAAATCTGTGGTCTCTATTCAAGTCAACCCTGTTCCTCTACCTCAGTTTAATGGACAAATTATAGTCCTATAGCTCCACCCAAAAAACAAAACATCCAGCTCCTCCCCCAGTTTGCAGCAAACAAGCCCAGTACACTTCACAAGAAACAAGCGGCTCGTACTACTCTCACATAGCAAAAGGAAGACACCTAAGCTAGAATTTGCAGCAAACAAGCGTCTCCTATACTACTCTTGAACAAAGCGAAAGGAAGAAGCCAAAGAGAATCTCAGCACTTCCTTACATCCAGCTCCTCCCCCATGCAGCCTTGCAACAAAAAAGCACAGCTCCCTGCCCAAGAAACAAGCGGCTCATACTACTCTCGAATAAAGTCAAAACAAGAAACTAGAGCTTCTCTCTTTCATTCTAGTTCTGTTATTATGTTACTAGACAAAGCATATAGCTACAATAATTTTTATGTGTATCTTCTTGTAAATGACAATACAATGTATAATGTTGTAGTTTGTAGCCCAGAGCAATCTATAGTACCGGTACTATAGCTCATAGTTCACTGCTAAATACACTCAAATGGGATCTAATTCTTGTTAGAGTCTTTCTTTGTCTAATATTTGACGACTAATTGGCAATGACCACACGATATTTATGGTTGGCACCTAGTTAGCAAGCGCTGTAACAGAGTAGTGGAACAGTATAGACACATAGAAACAATGTCTTCCTTTCTCACAAAAAATAAAACTTCTGAATAATTCATCAGCAAACACTGCATCGTAAACCTTAAATGTATAGGTGAGGTGAATGAATACCGTAGCGCATGCGCTTTTGGGGTCAATAGCAGAGCTCTATGCGCTTATATTTCGAGCCCCACCCAGCAACCGTATGTTTCCGTGATGAGAGCTGACTCGCAAGCTGGTTAAAATGTGAGCAAGCAAGGCAAGCAGGAAACCCTAACTGGATCTATTTTACAGTTCTTTTACACCATTTAAATTCATATTATAAAGACATTCATATTGATCAGGAACTTGGAATAAAAGGGTCTCATCCATGTCTCACATTCTCTCAGCATGATCAGACAAGATGACAGCATGCCCAGACAGATGGATATCACCAGCTATATAGCTACATGCACTGTACAAGCTAACTAGCTCTAGATAAAGAAAATTAGCTATCACTAATAACCTTTGCATAATTAGATTTATACCACACTTACGTCACCACAAATTGATCTCATTGGTCAACAGCTGTAGGATATATAGAATATTAGCATACAGCCCCAGGCATGCACAGTTTTTCAAGTTGTTTTTTTAGTTTTTTCATTTGTTCAAGAAAGTAAGCAAAGAGAAAAGA
This sequence comes from Halichondria panicea, assembly GCF_963675165.1. Lineage (NCBI taxonomy): Eukaryota > Metazoa > Porifera > Demospongiae > Suberitida > Halichondriidae > Halichondria > Halichondria panicea. The sequence goes on from NC_087378.1 coordinate 3,106,458, forward strand.
GCCATGCTTGACGGTACTAACACTCAAAGCGACGGCAGAAACACGGAAGGTGCTCTCCAACAAGACGGCTAAGCTTCCATGGGTCCATGGGCGCGGTTTAGATACATTTTATCCAAGAAGAGCTTGCAACTCCAGTAAGGGACGTCGAATGGTCAACGCTTGTACCAAGGACTCTCTTGAGCATCTGTAGGAGTCAACATGTTGCTCAACTAGCTCTTTGACGGCTGCAAAATCCGGCATAGTCTTGTTCTTTTTTGCAGTCTGCATCGCGATTGAATTGTTGCTAGGGGGAGGTCCTTTTATAGTGCTGCGGTCACGTGGTATAAGTCAGATATGCCACACCTACTCGGAGGATATGCACCCTATATATCCTCCGCTACCATGGTTACATACCCCTCGGCTCCGCCTCGGAGTAACCACGGTAGCGGAGGATATATGGGTGCATATCCTCCTCTTAGGTGTGGTATATCCTATACAAGCACTTCAATTCAAGTATAAAAAGCCTACAGTTGAGCATGCGCTTAAAATAAAGATACGCTTATACAGTAGAACCTCGCTAATTTGGACCCCTTTAATCCGGACAAAATGACAAACTGAAAAAGAGGAGGGGCTCACAAGACTCGCTGTCTGGAGAGAAAGTTGAGATAAAGACTATTCTAGCTAGCAGCTTCCGTTCTGGCCACAGTAATATCATAATTAGAGGAGGTTGGTCACGATTGTTAATTTTCTTTGTAACCTCCAATTCCGTGGAAACTTGCAGAGAAAGTAGCTATCGTAGCTAAGCCAAAAGGCTGCTAACGATTATAGCCTTTTATACTAGTAGGAAATGATGCTAACAATACTCAGTGACACTAGAAAGTGAGTAGCATAGTCACACTCGGAGCAATGAGCTAGAAACTAAGATTAGTCACAAACTTCCAGTTGTTGCTGCACTTTTCTTGTTTCTTTGACTCCTATCTCAATGTAGCAGGTGTAGCAAAGATAGTTTTAAACCACTACAACTCATAGACTAACAGTAGTCTGGGGGCCAGACATAATAGCTCGGGGGCAAAATCAAGAGAGCTAGAATTAGGTCTGGAGACTCTTGCAGCATTTCCGTGTGCTCTAGCGGAATGTGGCCAGAGCCAATGAAACGCATATCCTATGTCATGTGATTTTTAACCCAATGAAATGCGAGTATTGCCTCTGTGGAATTTGGATTACAGCCAATGGAATTTGGATACAGCCAATGAAATGAGAGTATTGCTACATATACTCCTTCTTTATAACCTCCAATATCACAGTCTCCTCCCTATTGACATTCCAAGAGCACACGGAAGTGCTGCAAGAGTCTCCAGACCTCTTTCTCTCTTCCCCCTCCCCCCTCTTGAGAAAAGGTCTGGCCCCCAGACTAGACTAACAGGAGACGTAATACAAGACAGATAAACGCTCAAGAATGCAAAATAAGATAAAAGTGCTGACTCAGCGGGTTGGATTGGGTTGGAGTTCTTTCAACGGCTTCTGTGCATTTGACTGTAGGAATTGGAGGTTACAAAGAAAATTAAAAGATTAATTAACAATCGTGACCAACCTCCTCTGTATCATAATACATGTACAAAAGTGTCTTCGTTAATGATATTCATAATCAATTAATGACATCTGTTAATCCGGAAATTTTAGCATTCGGATGGGGTCTGGTCCTGCTCTATTCGGATTAGCGAGGTTCTACTGTAGTCGAGTACGCGCTAATAATCCAGTTTCTACGGTAAGCTACAACATTATTTAAAAATATTCCCCTAAAAGTTTTTGTAGTGGGAAATCATTTTAGGTGAAAATGGGGGTGATGTAAAAAAATGTGTGTAACATCTAATATCTCTGGAACTAAAGTATTTACAATAAAATAATGTGGAAAGGTTCTTAGCCAATAAATTTGCTTGAGTTTCATTGCTAAGCGAAAAGGCACCCAAAAAACTCAATAGTAAATAGTTGTGAGAGTGAGAAAAGAGCTGCAGAGGCTTACAAGCATTAATGAAAGCATCGCGGGTGCTGATGCCTCGGTGGAGGTGCCAAAGCTAAAGCTACTAGCTATTATAGCAATAGCTTTTATACATTATTATCATGGTGAACATTTTGCACAAATTTTGCTGCATGCAGGCAAAATCCAGAATCACAGAGAAACTCAACGACTGGGTAATGATCGACCATAGTTGTAGTTTAACAATCGATGCCAAAAGTCCAAGTCTAAAATTAATGGCTGCATCAGCAGAGCCTTGCAACTACCTTCTCACTCTTGCAGCTACCAATAGCTAGCGTTCTAGTACAGAGGTAACGCTTGCTAATGCCTCTCGCCATGTTTTTGCTTTCGCTCAAAAGTATTGGAGTGCTATCGAGGTAAATAATTTGCAATGTACTTTGAACAAGAAAGGGGGAGTCCACAGTTAATAGTGCATACTGATCGTCTTAAATGGCCTGTAGCCACACAGTGGGAGTAAACCTTTGTCAAAGGCATAGTCAGTAGTCTATGAGATAAGTATTAAAGACAGAATTCAATCACAGAAAGTAGTATCCACATGTATAACAAGCAGTCTAAAAGAGTTATCAGAAATCAGAAAAGGTTGATTTGTGGCTTACCAGGACCTCAACAAAGAAGAAAATTGCAGGATCTGGGGTTAAAAATGATTTCTCTTACACGTGGTATTGAGCGCGCATGCGCATTACATTCAGGAATAAGGGGTGCGTCTGCAAGTTCACTAACGGCTACTAGCTTCTTTAGCAGCTCTTTCTGACTCTTGTAGCTAACAAAAAGCTAGCGCTTTAGTGCAAGGCTAACTGATAAGTTAAATAGAAAGTTTGTGCGAACAGATAATGCTATGAAAGATTCTGAAGAGACTGCAACAGCCTTCAATGTGAGTCAAACTAGCCATAACTCAAGAAAGAAGCTTTAGTTTGCTAATCCACAAATCAAAATCCAAGAGAACATGGCTAGAAGCCTATAGAAGCTGTTAGTTTTCCTTGCATTGCAACCGTTGAGCAGTTACAGCTGGAACAGACACACACACAGTCAATTTTACCGTATCTCTCGTGCGGCTACGCCTCGAGGCATAACTACTAAGTAGAGTAGCAACACTCCATGGACAAGTTTTTTCTATGGACTCTACTGAAAAGGCTGCAATGGCATTCCAAGTATGCAAAACTAGGCATAACTCGAAAACTAAGCATTATTATTTTTGCAAATCCATGAATTAAAATCTAAGAAAAGGTGACTAGAAGCGTATTACTTACACTTCATTGATCCTTGAGCTGCTGTTACAGTAGCAGTCTACACAGACACACACAGTGACATACACTACCATATATATAGTAGAACCTCGCTAATCCGGACCCCTTTAGTCCGAAACCTTGCAAATCCAGACAAAAAATAGAATAGACTACTGTGCATGCACACTCTAACTTGCTCAGCTGAAGCAGCAATAATAAACTGCTCAATACCTCGCTAATACAATGGCCACCGCAAAGAAAACGAAGAGAGCTCACGAGTCTCACTGTATTGGAGAGAAAGCTGACTATTGTATCTAGCAGCTTCCCCCTTTTAGCCACAGTAATATCATAATACATGTACACAATTGTCTTCGTTAATGATATCAATAATTATTAATGACATCCGTTAATGCGGAAATTTCATGTATTCGGATGAGGTGTGCCTGGTCCGACTCTATTCGAATTAGCGAAGTTCTACTGCACCTCGCTTGTGCATGCGCACCGAGGCATAATAATTATGACTTTCGGCACTCTTTTTAGCAACGACACGGTCGATCATTTCCCACTCTCTTGTAACATTCTTGCTAGCCCACTTATGGTCCCTGACTAACTCGGTACATTCTTGCATGCAGATTCCAGACCTATCTTTCGACCTAGTATTCCATTAGCAGGGGCGGATCCAGGAATTTTGAAAAAGGGGGCAGTTTGAAGAAAATTTTACTAAAAAAAAGGTCAACAGTTTTTTTTTAAAACCCAGCCAGTGTAGCTTTTCTGATCATGGATTGATTGATGACAGTATGACATACATAGTAGCAGGAGATAGCAGAAATGGATGGAATCATCTTGCTCTTCAGCTTCAAAAGTCTACAACTAGAGATCGTCTGCTCATAGCTATAGATAGTCTATGGTCTGCATGCTGCAATAATTGATTGCTGCTCTAAGCCACACCCACTTCGTGAGCAAGTTTTATTCAAGCTGGTCAGAAAGGGGGGGGCACGTGCCCCTTGTGCCCTGCACTGGATCCGCCACTGATTAGGCCTGGGAACGAGTCTATTATCAAAGCTGCACTCCCAGAAAAAGCCATTAATATTTACGGACTTTGAATTTGAGCAGCAATATTGGTCGATCATTTCTAAATTCAATCAGTATTAAGATCAAGAACAGTGTGCAATGTGTGTGTGTGTGTGTGTGTGTGTGTGTGTGTGTGTGTGTGTGTGTGTGTTTCTGTGTATTCGCTCAACAGTTGCGATGTGACTATACAACTATAGATAGAACAGTAAGAGGGATTGGAAACAATAGACTTCAATTGCATATGCAATTCCTAACAGTTTTAGTAAAAATGTGCTAAGTTGCTAAAAGTAGTCACCAATAAGTGTACAACAAGTATAATTATGCCACGGTGCGCATGCGAGGTACGATAGTGTGTTTGTGTGTCTGTGTAGACTGCTACAGCTACTCAAGGATTGAAGTGTAAGTAAATGTATTCTTGGATGATAATTCGTGGATTTGCAAAATAATGCTTCGTTCTCGAGTTATGCCTAGTTTTGCCTACTTGGCCATTGGAATGCCATTGCAGCCTTTCAGAAGAGTGCGTAGAAAAACTTGATCCGAGTGTTGCTACTTTACCTAGCTCTGCACGGCCGCTATTGGTAGCTGCAAAAGTGAGAAGAGAGCTGCAAGGCTTTGCTGATGCAGCCATTCATTATACTTGGACTTTTGGCATTGATTATTTTTAACAACCATGGTTGATCATTACCTACTCTTTGACTTTCTCTGTGATTCCATGTAACAAATTTTATGCAAAAATGTTCATCACGATAATTATAATGAGCTATTGCTATAATAGCTAGTAGCTTTAGCTTTGACACCTCCACCGAGGCATCAGCATGCATCCGCGGTGCTTTCATTTAACCATAAATTGAGGGAACCAGTCGCTCGTAATTACAGTAGCCCTCATATTAAAGTTCCCATTGCGTTTCAGTTGCATGCAATGTTCCGTTTTTACGGAGTCAGAAAATGCTAACTAAACGGTAGCGTATTATTCATAAACGCACCGTAATACGTACACCGTTCTACAGAGAAAAAAACGGATGGAATTTGCTGAGTTAGCAATAATAATTTTTATTTATTCTGTACGTACTATATAAGCAAGCTACAAATGTACTAACTTCTCTAGTGTAATCCAGGGGCATACAAATAGCACTGGGAATACTGCAGAACTTACATGCAAGGCTGGAAGAAGATGAGAAAGTTGGTAGTAGCAAGTCAACCGGATCTCTGGAATCTTAGATACAGCTACATTATATTATGATCTGATTGTACTATTACTTTTGTTGAACACTTCCGTATACAATGTCCTGTACATCATGTCAAATGAAGAATAACAAATTCATGTACAGTGCTAATAAATGTTCAAACTGAATGTCAGTAATTATTCTAACTAGATCTAGCTCGCCTTGACCTTGCTTCTTAGGGATTCTGTACTTGCTCCGTAGCTGTCTGTGAAGGATGAGGATTCTTTGTTTAGTAGAACAGTTCACCAGCTTGATTTCTTAGAACACTAGCCAGCTAGCTACGGAGCGAATCATGCAGCTACACGTGCGAGCGTTATTTCAGAATTAAAACGGGTATTTCCGTACCGTATTCAATTTTAATGAGCTGGACTTCCGTTTTCATTCCGTTTCTACGCGAACCGTTGTACGCAAATTAAACGGTACGAAACGGGAACTTTTATATGAGGGCTACTGTAAGGGATGTATAAAAAACACCATCACATGCTGTGCCAGGTAAAAATGACGAGAGGCACACACCTGAAATCCCTGGAATTCCCTCTTCCTTCATCCACTGTCCTAGTGATCTGACTGCTTCCCAATGACTGAAATCCTCTGTGTAGTCGCCAACAATCAGAGCAGATGCGTGGATGCAGCCTGATTCGAATGCTTTTGGAATTCCAAATTTATCGTCCTGACACAAACAAGGTAACAATGGTAATTAACCTAAGAAGAGTAATGCATGTGTCTATGTAAAATGAGGCTGTCACGCGACTTTGCATACCAGGCTCTCCTTTTTCTTAACTTTACCTCTATTCTTTCTTTATTCCTCCCATTAATACCGTATTTTATCTTATTGAACGATTGTGACAAAGAACAGAAAAAGGAGAGCCTCGGAACAAGGCTAATTGTCATCCACACTGTTGCAAGATGGAGTATTTTATTAGCAGAGCAGGCTAAGGGTAGCTATTAGAATGCTATTAGATGGGCTAGAAACTTTCACAATTACACTTCTAACCAATCCATTTCCGTTCGTTGTGATGTTATTGTTTAATTAATTTTCATACGATGCTTTCCAAAGTCCCCAGTTTTTGGAGAATAGGCGCATGCACAAGCAGTCGATACTAGGCCCAGCTTATGAGGAAGTGTGGCCTGGAATTGAGGCTAGAGTACGTATTTTGGTGTCTCAAGCACAACATACTCCTTTCGGAAAAGAACAAGACTATTATTATATACATCGTCAATACCTGCATTGAAGGTACGCCATAGTTACCAATGAGTGGATAGGTCAAGACAAGGATCTGATCTTGGTATGATGGGTCAGTCAAAGATTCAGGATATCCTACCATGCCAGTCTGAAAGACTAAGCAAAGCAAGCAGGAATATTAACCTACACTAGAATTTCTAAGTTACTCACCCACTTCTCCTGGTGTGCTCCTACTTGCTCCAAAAAGTTGACCAGTGAATTCGGAGCCATCAGTAAGAACCAACTTAGCCGCCATTCCTTCACTGCACTAGTTTGCAAAGCCACGTGGCAAGGTACACAACCAAAAAGTCCTGATCTGTTCCGTGTCCGTATACAAGTCCGTACAGTTGTGTGCAATTGAACTTGTACATTTCATCTGGGCAATGACGTGTTGTACATAATCTGGTACAGATATGTAAATATAAGCTAGAGCTAGTAGCTCGGTTGTATATCATTGTATTTACAGTAATTATGATAATTATAAATATAGATCATGCAGTTGGCAGAGATAATTATGTATTGACAAGTGCATGCATGAAAAGGATGGTTAAAATAGCTAGAGGACAACTTATAAAAATTACTATGATAATGCTAAGTTGCTCTCGTTCTTGTTCGATTGTAAAAGGCTGCGTAGTAATGTTAAGTTAACAACGGACAGTCTTGCTCATTGTATATGGTGAAACCCAACTCGAGCTCCCAGGTCGAATTGTCCAGTGTAACATATGTACATGTCAGGAACATGTGTTTACGTGTTCAGTCCGAAGGGTCAAAAGCCTCTCATTTTGGCGAGGGGGAAGGGGGAAGATTCTTCTTCCATTATGGCACAGACCACTATATGCCGTCAATTAAGCAATTAGAATGAACAACAGGAGTCCTGCATACACAACCTGAAATATATTGTCAATGGTATTGTATAATATTATATTCAAAATTGATATTGAACACTTACATTCAAGCAAGTAATTCGTACATGTGTCCATAAACTGCTCCATATACGTTTGCACCGATTGAAAACATCCAAGACTATGATGAATGTATATCGTATTCTCTTGGACTTCACACCATTCTGAGTGGTGCCATTGAAAGACAATTAAGGCAATATCTGGCAATATCTCTCAACTTGTTGGTTGAGCCTTGTTTTTAGATAGCATGCAAACAAACATAATTATAGCTTAATCCATGCATGTACAATACCTTTCTCAGTGCTGCTCCAGACTGATATAGCCTTGCCAAGATGTGTGATGAGACACCAGGCCATTCCATGCTGGTTGTAGAGATTAGTCAACCCAGCAACACACCTAAATAAGTATAACGTAGGTAAACCAACAGCATAAATTATAATACTCACTGTTGAAAATCTCACTCTGGTAATAGCCACTTGAATAGACAAATCTCAATGCTTCTAATGTTGAAAACAAAGCAGTAATATCACCACTTAGGGCTCGTCTATTTGAAAAACTTTCTTCTCCCTCATCAATATAAATTAAAGGCTTCACACCTGCAACACAAGACGAAGGAAGTGTTACATATCATATATACGTACACAGTTTAAACATTAACCTTTCAGTGTTAATTGAAAGCAGCAGTGGGACCGAAGAGACAGCAAGGTCTTCCACAAGGTTGAGCAGCGGGTGCACTTCCATTTTTTTAATGTGTGGGTTGCATTCCTTACCAGGTCTAAGAACCCCTTAAATACTTGTCTGCTTTCCAAAATGAAACACACTATGCAACTCTGAACACCTAGATACACACGCAGGGGTAGAGTTTGAAATGTAAAATGTACACGTACACACGTCTAAACGTATACGTACATGTAGTGCACTCACTTTTGAAAGTGCGAGCCATTCATAGTTAGTCACATAAGGGGTCACAATAAAAGCAGCCATCTAATAATTGAAATAAATGTATAATCACAAAGTAACAGGGAAGTAGTGGATCATCAATTAACCCCTCGTCTGAATGTTGTCAAATAATGATGACTTTCAAGCCTAGAAATATATAATTATAATTTTGGTCATCAGTGCATACATAGTTATAGACTCACGCGTTTCCACTCTATAGATGACTGACGTCTAGCTGTCTGGCATCTAGCTGTCTGGCCAGTTGTTCTACCTAATAAAAATAACCAAAGTATTAAACTCTGGTTGTCTAACAAACCTTCATGTGAGTCTGCACCTTTCCACACTGTCAACAAGCGTTAATGCCTGCTTCTTAATAGCTACAGTAATAAACAATTTAAATCACAAGCTCTCATTTGCTCACATGCACAGATGTGTAGCAGAGCAGCTCCTTCCTCACTTGTGATACATAGCAGAACATCACATTGGTAATCACGAGTGAAGTACATATTGCACACACATCTTTAACACACATCTGATCCACTTGTATTACAAAATAGATTTCATACGGTTCTGTGCACACATCAGTATAATAAGTAAATTTGTTAGTAAAACTCTTTGTAATTTATCAATTAACCTTTTGTACTATGGTCACTCCACCCACGTGGTTGATTAAACTATTTAGTGTCAAGCTAGAGAGAGAAATCGCCATCACAACTCTAGGCTCATACGAGGAGCACTGATCTTACTGAGATGGCATCAAACAAGTGTCTGGAAGCAAGTAGATTTGCCAGAGCCGGTCGGTACTGACAGAAAAACGCCTACCACCTACCCAGTACAAAAGAAGACAAAATCTGACTTTTCAACACTGGAGAGAGCTTGAGCAAGAGCAGAACAGAAGTAGAAGCCATCACAACAAAACTAGTCACTAGTCTAGGTCGTAAATGTTGTAAGTAGCTGTGTTATTTTATTAAAGCTGTGATTTGTGCAATGACATCATTGTAAAATACCTTAAGGTGACATATTTTCGCGTGTATTAATTTCTGCTATTTCTGCGAATGAGAGTAAAATCGCAAAAATTAGTACTCGCATAATTATAATTGGCAGCCCTCTTGTTTAATGTATTGAGATCGACATTTCACAAAAAATTATACCGCAAAATGTACAAAACTGTAAAAACGCAAACAAATCTACCTGTGAAAATATGTCACCTATATAGCATGTTCATTACCTGTCTTGACTGCTCTACAATGTGCTGTACATAGAAACAGTGAAATTGATCATTTTTAATGTTGATTTTTCTAAAAAGTAAAGAGAATTTAGCTCTAAAAAGTCGACTAAGCAACGCAGCCACTATTACTAGACAAATAAATGCTATGCAAGAAGAAATAGCCTTTACTATGAAGTCGTAGGAGGGACAGGCCCGTGGTGTGTCTAAAAGTATACTAAAGCAGTTTAAAGGACTATACTGCAAACGTTTATGAACTTATTTATAGCATGAAGCCATTCTATGTAGCACTTAGATACATAATAACCAAGTCAAGCAATGTCCTTTGCTGTTTTGACTTCACAGGAGGGACAGAGAAAAGTTGACATAGAGTAATTCAAGCTAAACTCAAAAAAATTGGAAACAGAGTAAAGACAACGGACTTAGAGCTTGTCAGTGGTATAAGCTTACTTCTCTCAAGTATCTCCCAGGCCCTGAGTGATCTCTAGTGGATAGGAGAGCTAGAAACCAGGGATACAAAACCGTAGCGCAGTCCTCCATGTAATTATTTGCGAGCGCAATAATTACACGGAATGCTTCACCGGATGTCAGTCCTTTTACATAGGGCGTGGGCGGTCGTTTCCAATCCCCTTTCTTTTGTATCTCTGATCAAGCCAAACCAAGGAGGAAAGTTTAATATTATTAAGAGACGAAAATGATTTCAATTTCTGGAGGTGCAAAACCATAAGGCTGGTGCCCAGCAAGAGCCACTTCAGAGGGTTTGAGTGTGGTTGTAAGGAACGAGCATGATCACACACCCAATCCAGCTACTACTCAAGTTGCCATTGCAGGAATGAGGAAGAGGGCCAGAGATGAGAGTATAGGTTCCAGGATGAAAAAAGCAACCCTCACCTAAATGGATCGAATACATGCAGAGAGAGGAGGCAGGGCACCGCATTGCCCAAAGCGAAGATTCAGAGCTACATGTCTGGAGCTAGCCACATGCAGAGACGCAGAAGGAAAAGGGGTCAACACAGGAGGCATGGCTCTCAAAATGCGTATTTATCAGTGCATCAAGCATCTTATGGACTTTAATCTCTTTTTTGTGATTTAATATTAGACAATTCTTTACTCTTTACATGAACTCATGGGCTAGTTGGGCGGAGCCCGACCATCCCTGACGGGAGGTCGGGTTTCAAGCCTATGTCAGGATTTGTCTTGCTGGATTATGTAACACACTGATAAGCAGCTATGAATAATCATTTTATTCTATGAATATATTATTCTGAAGTGGGTGTTAACCAATTTTACCTTGCTTGAGGTTGCGCAACCGGACGTGACACAGACCACAGTAGAAATGCTGCAATCTGATTGGGCTGCAACTATAGTCACTTTTTATATCTTTTTTTTTTTTTTTTTTTTTTTTATTGCAAGTGAGAAGACAAAAGACAAAAGACAAAACAAAAAAACAAACCAAGAAAAAACAACAAAAACACTATACAGTAGAACCTCGATTATCCGGACACCTTGGTTCCAGAAGCAGGCCGGATAAGTGAATACGCCGGATAATCGAATAGATAAACCACGCCTTGATCCACCCACTTTATTGATAAACAACAGTGCCACATGGTTGTCTGCGCATGCGCAAAAGATAAGCAGGCATGTCTCCATGGTAACAGCTGCAACGCGCATGCGCGTTTGAGGGACACCCCCATTTTTTGATCTGATAACAAGAAAACTGCCAAGCCGGATAATCGAGGTTCCGGATAATGGAGGGCCGGATAATCGAGGTTCTACTGTAGTTGCAGCAAAGACAAATCCTGACATAGGCTTGAAACCCTACCTCCCGTCAGGGACGGTCGGGCTCCGCCCAACTACTCATGGGCCACGGTGGATTTCCAACGTGCCAATGAGATTGCTCACAAGCATCAGGTGACTTGAATAGGAGGCAAATAGTGAAACTGTACGTGCGGTTTGAGCGGCAAGCAGTGATGTGGCTGTGCAGAGATGCGGATGTGGTTGCATTTTTATGGTTTTGTTAGCTTGTACAGTGACGTAATACATTCATTGTGAAATGTAAAGAGTGCTCAGACAGACACCAAAGGTGCGGCTAATTCATGAGACTAACTTCAGTAGAGGCCTAATTGTGGGTGACCTCTCACAAAGGTCGTAGTTCTGTCATGTCAAACCATAGATAATAGAGACATTTAATTAATTTCTGTGCTCTATTATCTATGGTCAAACTGACCTCTGACCTTTATAAAGTAGGAGCTACCGTGTTGTAGAGTGAATGTATAGCTCAGCTATATCATCATCTAAGTATACTCTTGTTTCCAGAATGAGAAGGTGGCCTGCTGGCTAGAAAAGAGCTCGTAAAAGTAGGTTCAAGGTTCAAGTATTTTAATTATTTTAATAAGACTACGTCATTAGTAACTTTTTGGCTTCGTGTCCAACCTCCTCTGATTAGTAGCCGCTTTCCATTCGAGGGGGGCGAAGTATGTTTCCAAGGCAACTTGCTCTTGCTTTGATGATAAAATAAAGTGCTCTGAGCGCACATACGATTGCTGAACGAGACCAGGATGGCCACCCTTTCTCCTTCTCATAGAAGTTGCATCAAGTTTAGTAGTGCTGAATCTTGTGTAAACAGAGTTGTGTTCCATTTGAGTATTCTAAAAGATCAGTTACAAGAAATTAACAGACTCCTAGATGCCTCGAAAAATAACCAGGAACCTGAATTTTTGGTTAAAGTAGATGGATTTTCAAAGGTTGGCACAAAGAATGCAGTGAGATCAAGTTCTCCTAGGCTGGTTATTGAAGGAGTAACCACTGGGATACCAATAGAAAATCTGACAGTGAAAAAGGTTGTTACTTTTTAATATTCGTGATTTACTGTAATTGATGTAATTACAGCGCCACGTCAGCACCAGCATAATTTTTAAGGCCCTAAAAGAAGCGCTATTAAGCACCTACCGTTGATTTTTTCTGGCGCTTATAAAAAGGCTTGTTTGAGACATCAAGACGAGACATCAAGACCATGTACCATGCATCATGTTGCATCTTTGACTTCCATCACACTGCTGAGTAGGTGCCTAACCCATAGAGATAGTGTAGCTGGGAGGAGCCAACGTTAACCGTTTCCGTTTCCTAGCTGATACGCTAAGCACATCCTCGTATCGCAGGGGCGTGTCACGGGAGCCATACAAGTTCAGCGCATGCTCTTCCTGGACTCAAATACATGTAGCTGTCCTCGTACTTTGATCCCACCCTCTTCCCCATTCTTCCCCATCCTTTTCGTTTATTCTTTCCGTCCTAGGACTTGAGGTTCTGGGTTGCTCTTTACAGGGACCAGTTGGGACCCCCAGCTAATCACATTCTACATCAAACAACTGCCCCTGTAATTAACAGTCACATGATCCATAGCTAAATAGCACACGTTAATAATATTTATTAATGATCTATCCGAGTAGTGACCACCTGTTGGAGGGCCAACTCCCGATCACGCTGCTGCGGACAACCTGGATACCAGGCCAAAATAGTATTGGTTAAGTGCTTAATTAAGTAGGTCTGTTGGCGGGGTCACGTCCACATGTTGAGTTAACATTAATATGCACACACAGTGTGACCTACATGATTATAATTATTATTTATCTTTTTCCATGACTGCGAATGTATCGCCAATTTCATGGAGCAATCCCATCAGCATACTTTTCCAAGCCTGCACATTATAGTACCTGCACACTCAAACAGTACACTTATAGACTTCTTCCCAAGTCTGAGTGCTACGACTTACTGTCATATCTATACTTAGCATCATAACAGGAAATCAGTTCAGTTATTTATGACATAAGGATTACGAATCAAGCGTGTGCCAATACTTACCCTTCGTATCTAGCCCTAGATTCCATGAGTAAGTACTCTTGACTTGCCTTCAATGCAGCACTCAAATGTGTAACTGCCCTCCAAGATGGTGGATAGCAACAATTGTCAAGGGGCGTGCGTTACTTCTGCTGCACTATCTCTATAGCTACATTCATGAATGTTATTCACGAGTAAAGCAAGTGAAACTGAGCTAGATCACGCCTATTTCTCTAAAATGTCTACACTAGCGTAAGCGCCACCATAATTGTTAGGGCCTAGGAAAACAACCCTTGGAGAAAACTAATAATGTTTAGACGCTACGAAGTACAATATTTAGCTATTTTAGGATTTCGATTTTCTTTCATGAGAAGTAACTTCAATATCTCCTCTGCATTTTCAATCCTAAAATTTTTTTATATAGCTGTAATACGTACAAGGCGGCCATTGAAATTTGTTCATGCTGTTCTTATATGCGGATAGAACTTGGAACATTAGTTTCTCAAAACGGTAGGGCAATACCTTTCCCCTTTCACTCGAAAATATTTTGGAGTAGGAAGGTGCAAGGTAAGGGATATTTGAAGCTTACATGTAAAAGTACTACTTTATTACCCGAGGCTCGCGTGGGCGGCCATGGGTATAGTAGTCCGTTTGTTTGTTTGTTTGTGTATTTTGAGTCTACTCACCTGGATGTCACAGCGCTGCGTTTACGGCATGGATAGTCTTCACACAACAAGTTTTAATAGTGGCAGATTTTGGTTAAAGCTTCTTTGTCGAATAAAAGCGAGCAAAAGCTAAGAAGCTTGAACTTGCATGTTGGCAGCTAGCTAACTACACGCGGCCTTATTCGAGATAGACTACGTATTTACAGCTAAAGTGATCCCATACCAGGAACAATGGAACAGGGTCACTAAAGTAGAAAGCTAGAATTGTGACTGGTAGCCATACTTCTCTAAGACTACAGGTTTCTTTGCTGTGATCCCAGTCCACAGTGCATGTCTCATGTACCACTAAAACTCTGTTCTCAAATGTTTCAGCTGGCTGGTTTAGTTTTATTGCCCTTGAGTTGCTGGTGCTAGTCATACATGCTACATGCACTGCATTATATCACGTCTCTGGTTTCTTTATAACCATGTCACGAGGGTTTGCACTTTAGTGCTCTAGTTTAATTAAGCAATTAATTAGTTGCTCTATAAGGGTTGTTTTCCTAAGCCCTGTCAAATTTTTTTCGGGCTCTGTAATTACGTCAATTACAGTATAATTATAGAGGTACTGGGGGGAATTTCTGGACGGAAGAAGTCGTAGCAAAAAAACATGAATTTCTCTGGAGAGTTTTATTTAGAAATAGTTGCCAGTGACCTCTACTGTGTCGTCTTTCAGCCTGTAACAGTCGCTCTAGGCGTTCGTATCAGCACACAACCAAAATGGAAGTTCGCTTAAAACAGTGGGCGTTTTACATTAATAAAATCCGGAAATGGTTGTCACTGTCCGTTTATTGCCTTGTGAACTGCTACTTTTCAGGCTGCGCTCATTTCCAAAGGAGAACACTGAATTTTGCTGTTTTTGCTGCCGTGGCACAAGATCTCTATGCCATGCATTTGTGAATTAAAGTACAAAAGTTAGCTAAGTGTCTGCTAATACCCTACTCACAGTGCTATAATTATTTTACTCTTCCGTACAGACTGCCAAGCAAGAGAAATTCGATAGAAATGAAGTTGTCGGCGGAGCTGTAATACTAGTCGCTCGTTTGGAGCAAGACAGGCAAGAAACATTGAGCAGCATGACAAAGGAAAGAGAGAGAGTATTTTGCCTAAGTAAAGGTTTGGATAAAGAATGTGCGAGAAGGCTCAACTTGCTACCGAGTGTTGTACAAGCAGGTTAGTGTATTAAACGGTGCCATTTGTACGTCGTTCTCAGTGTCATTTTTGAACTTAGAATCTTACAGTATGAAATTGTGTTTCTGTAGAACATGATGAGCTTTTAAGAGACTTGATGGAATTGAGGTGGCATGTCAAGTTCAATAGACGTCAGCTGGATCGCGTGAAGAATGACTTAAAACTAAGAAGTAAGACTGCATATACATTTAACAGAGTTTTGAGACTAATTATATTGCAACAGGGCTCAAGAATAGTGAATTAAAGCACTCTGTTGATTACTATGTGGAAAACTGGTTAGTTTTAGTGAATTGTAGTGATGATAGGAAGAATATTCTTATTTAGCCCGTTGTTGGAAGAAAAACTGGTCATCGAGAGTTTACGTACGTCAGCAATTGCCAGAGATCAGCAAAGTACACTTGACCAACTCAACCAAGCCAAGCATTCCCTCTCTCAGACTGAAGACAGGTCTAACAGAGTGCACAAGCGTGTCAACCGAGAAAGGAATGATATTGAGAACACACTGGATGAAGCTAGGACGGTTTTAATCACTTCAGAGTAAGTGCTTGTGATTGAATCTAGAATGTCATTTCCAAATTCCAACTACCAACTACCGTATAATTATGCTGGCCGCTCTTGTATAATGGCCGCTCTCTGCCAGCAAAATTAAACATTTAGTAGCTGCTCTCAAACAGTGAACTTTGACTCTATCTAAGGCTAGCATTGCAGCCATTAGCAGCTAGCTAAGTAGCAGCTTGTTAGGCTTTACAAAGATTTTCTCATGACAGAGTTCAAGTTTGTGCAGGTGAAAATAACTTTTGATGACAAACTAAAGGTTGTTGAATTAGCTGGGGCTAATAAAGCCTCTCTTGAACGGTGACCTCTCTCGAATTATAGTAGCCGCGGCCTCTGATCAAGCATATACGGTACTTTTGTCTTTCTCCAGGGCAAGTATTATTATTTGGCGAATAGGACGTTTTGGCGGATTGGCATTTTTCAATTTGGCGTCTCGGGCGACGCAACTATGTGAACTAGAGCACTGAAGTGCTGCTAAACCTCGGCTGTTTACATGAATGCAGTAGTAACCTTGTATGAAGCTGGCTAAGTAGCAAGTAATGAGCAAAACCCTTTCCCATTGTTCCTAGTGCATGATCACTGTTAATACGTACCTCGAATAAAGGATGCCTGTAGCAAGGGCCATACAACCAACGTGCTTCTTAGCTTTTATTCGACAACGAAGCTTTTAGCCATTTTCAAAACTAATAACTTGTGTGAAGGCTATCCATGCTGTAAACGCAGCACTATATATGGCATCCAGGTGAGTAGACTCAGATATCACAAACCAACGGACCCGTGGCCGCCCACGCACCTAGGGTTAATGCCGTTGCATGTGTAGGGGCACTAAACAGGAACGCACGCCAACCAGAAATGAAGCCAATACTCCCCACATAGGTTTGTGAGACACGACAGTAGTTATAATAACAGTCGGTCACCGGACAATTTCCGGTCTAATCATTCACGTGATCGACTAATAATCACTTTGCAGGGACAAAATATCAGATCAAAGTTTTGCTAGTACCATATTACTAGAATGTTTTGTGGGTGAAAAATCTTTGCGAATAAGCCAAATCAGCAGAAAATTTGACCCTTTGCGATCTAACTATTGCGTTCTGGCAAAGATCGTGTGTATTTAGTAATAATTTAGGTTTTGCGGATTTTAATGTTGCAAATTGATCAACCATTGCAAAGTTCGCAAATGTTTGATACTCGCAAAACATTCTAGTAATACGGTAGTTATCATATAGGATTACAGACTCAGAGAGTGAAGCTAGTCATCCAAGAAAGAAGTGCTTAAAGAATGGATTGCTGAAAATGACGAATACATTTTCTTGGCTGAAATATGAACTTGCCGATCGAAGTTATGTCTCTTCTCTGAAGTATTCCAAGTATGTTCAGTTCTCAAGTCACCTTGAAGATGTAAGAAACTTCAACAGAACAAGTAAGAGTTTCTATAGGCTTCTAGTCATGGATTTTAATTCATGGATTTGCAAAATAATGCTTCGTTCTCGAGTTATGCCTAGTTTTGCTTACTTGGAATGCCATTGCAGCCTTTTCAGAAGAGCATGTAGCCAAACTTGTTTACCGAGTGTTGCTACTCTACTTTAGTAGTTAGCTCCTATAATGACTGTGTTGAATTCAATTCATTCATTGCAATCAACAATAAATAACATACAACATAGTAACGTAACATAAGCAAACTATAATAGTTTTTTAACGAAAGCAAAACCTGGCAAGAGGCATGTAAAATGTTTTCGTTTTACGGTATAATGTTAAGTGTGTTAAGTGTATTATTCATTGCCGTAATTGATGTAATTACAGCGCCAGAAAAAATTAATTCCACTTCTGCAGAAGTGGCACATCTTTTAGACCACAAAAATGCGTTCAGCCCAGCTGGTGTCTAAATTATGGTGGCGCTTATGTTCTACAGCTAGTACAGAATTTGTAGACAAAATGGGCGTGGTCTAGCTCAGTTTCACTTGCTAGCTGCACCGTTGAGAGCTGAATGGACTCGTGAACAACGTTCATTGATGTAGTTATGGGTTAGACAACTGTTTAGAAGTGAAGGAAGTCAAAGATGCAGGATGATTGTCTTGATGTCTCAAATTGTCTTGATGTCTCAAACAAGCCTTTTTATAAGCGCCAGAAACAGCAACGGTTGGCGCTTTTTTAGGACCTAAAATATTATGCTGATACTGACGTGGCGCTTAAATTATGGTGGCCCCGTAATTACATCAATTACGGTAATTTTATTGTTTCTTACCTTCCCATTAATTGTCGTGCATTTTTAGGGCTAAACTAAAGGATGCAATTATAGAAGCCTCTTCTATAACTCATCGGATAAACAATTGTTGTGCTAAGGTATCATCAAATCAAAAAGATATGGAAAGTCTTGGTATGACATTTTTAATTGATAATCCTAGCTGTATGACAGATTCTTTTTGTAGATGGTAAAATGGTTACTACCATGGGCTTTCAGTCTCAAGTTGAGAGTAGAGTTGCTCTTTTTCATGAGAGCTTCTCTTCCATGGAGAGCGCTCATCTAGATCTGGAGCGAAAGTTAGAGAAACTTCATCAAAAGAAACAATCTGAGGTTAGAGAACTTCAACACTACCTGGCAATAACACTGCATGCCTGGAAATGACTTTTAAGTGCATTGAGTACAGGAATAATTATTATGTAACTAGATTATAACCTAGAATAGGGAATAGAGATTAATTTTAGTCTGCTGTACGTATATACATGTATAAACAATGAACTGTATATGTATGCTACATAATAGATACGTTTAATTCTATAGCATGGTACACTTAATGCGGAGTATGTGCTACTGATGGCAAATATGCAGAAAAGGAACCACAAACTTAGGGAAGCAAGAGAATCTAAGGAAGATTTGCAGCACTCAAATGACACACTGAAAGAAAACATTGCCCTCTTGTGAGTTGTGTCACAGTGTGTATGTAGTAATGTGATGATGTCATTATTCTACACAATCTTTGGGGGGAAGGTTCACCCCTGCCCCCCCCCCCCTCCACTAGATGAAACTAAAAGTATATCCCCTAATAAATAAATAAAGTATACCCCCCTTGAATTATGGTACTAATTAGTATTATTCATTAGTTTTTGCTGAATTTCATAGTAAATTGCATTAGTTTTGCTTCCCGCTACTATAGTCTAAAGGGAAGGAACCTATAAAAAAGGGACCATTTTTGTTATTGGGTGAGGTGGTGCATGAGTCAAAAAGTAGATTTCATCCACTGCATTTACACACAGTGCAACATGCCCTATGTTTTGGTGTATTGCAGTGCAATATACAGTACCCGTTCCAATTAACAACGGTTGATTAGAAAAAAACGCAACGGTACGTAGCGTATCTTGAGCATACTTTTAGTGTTTGTTTTGTAGCGTACCAGCGTACTATGGACGTACTACGTAAACGGAACGGGTACTTATATTGCATGGCTGCTACTGTACAGTGCCTTTAGTATAGAGAGTTTTGCAATTTGCTCCTATTAGTGTAAATATGAATATTAATTTTGGTGCATTTCTAAGAAATGCTGCTGATACCATTCATTGTGTACATAGGTAAAAGAATAATTTAAAACATACTCAAAAAGATATTCGTGGTAACCAAAGGTGGTGGGTATAATAATTATAGTGGTCTATAAAACAACAATCGCTTAGTGATGGAAAAGACTGATTGTTGTCGGCTAAGGTCTGGAACTCTGGCACAACATTCCTTAGTTCACTGAATTATTGGTGCCTTAGCGATGGAAATCATGTCAGCTAATGTATCATTTTTTAACACATGGAATTTTAATTGTCTTCTCTTCTGGTAGCAGCAACTTTATTAAAACTTTTTTTATTTTTTAAAATTAGATTGTAAGTGCTCTAAGATCTGTTTCTGTGATGTTAAAGACAAACCGCGGTAATAATGACATTTTACACATTTGTAATCTATGAGTTTCCTGACAAGAACTAAGTTATGTGATCAAATATGGCTTTATGTGGTTGATAAGTACAGTAGAAACTGGATTATTAGCGCATGTGCTTTTGGGGTCAATAGCAGAGCTCTATATAATATGCTTATATTCGAGAATGCGCCTATAATGCAGTCATTTCGAGCCTCATTCACCCAGCAACCAAATGTCTCTGTGATGAGAGCTGACTCGCAAGCTGGCTAGAAAGTGAGCATGCAAGGCACAAGCAGGCAATCCTAACTGGATCTATATCACACTATTATATTTTACAGTTCAACTACATCATTTATAAAAACATTCATATTTACCAGGAACTTGGAATAAAAGGACCTCATCCATGTTTCACATTCTCTCAGCATGATCAGACAAGGTAATTAACAGCATGCCCAGAGAGTCCTTCCAGATGGATATATCACCAGCTATATATATTATAGCTATCATGCACTGCATATACAAGCTATATAACTAGCTCATAGATGAAACAAAATTAGCTAAATCAATTCTAAAATTGCACTAATAACCTTCGCATATTGGAAAAGTGCTTCAATTCGAGTATAAAAAGCCTGCAGTTGAGCATGCGCTTAAAATAAAGATACGCTTAGAGTCGAGTAAGCGCTAATAGTCCAGTTTCTACGGTATGCCAGGGACTTTCTACATGGAAAATGCTAACTTTTAGCTGGTTGGAGCTTATCAGCTCTATAGATATTTAGAAAATGCTTGTCACAAATGGTGCAATCTGATTGGTTGCTTGGAGGTCCTTTATTTCTCATAGAGACCTCTCAGTCATTCAGAGGTCTTCTATGGAGGTCCATTATATGTACACTACATGCATTTAACATTTTTTACACAATCATACATGGAATGCTTAGCAACATCTATTTTATACATGCACAAGTACACCGAAGTCATAGTAACCATGATGCAGTGCACCATTAGAAACTAATTTTTAAAAGTCTTTGTGTTCTGCAGTGCCGCTTTGTAGCTTTTATCTCACTCTTGCAGCTACCAATAGCTAGTGCTCTAGTGCAGAGCTAACTACTAAGTAGAATAACAACTTTCTATTAACCGTTTTTGCTATGCAAGAGACGGAAACTGCCTTCAATGTGAGTTTTTTTTATGTAGACTAGCCAGAGCAAAGCTTTAATGTTGCTTGAGGTTTGTAGAAACAGAGTCTTCTTTGTGTTAATAATAGCTTAGCTTGCTTAGCACTATTCTAAATCAGTTATAGGCCTCGTCCAACGGTCACTATGGAGTTTTGAGACCCTTAGGCCCTTAGTAGCACCCTCACTACGCTCGAGATGCTACAGCCTCGGGCCTTCGGTTCTCAAAACCTCATAGAGACCTTGGACTCAGCCTATAACCTATATAATTATAGAAGCACTTTTTAACAAGGGATCCAATGGGTATATGAAACTTTGAAGTATTACAAACTCTATGAAGATTGAACTCAATACAAATGGACTTTAGTTAGCTCTGCACTATACATGTAAAACACTAGCTATTGGGTAGCTGCAAGAATGAAGAGCTGCTAAGCCACACTAGTGTGTTTCATGAGCTTGCAACCACTAATATTATACAGACTGAACTTTTGGCATCCTTTTTAGCAAAAAATTTTCACCATTCCCTATATAGCTACAGTGCAACAACCGAAGAGAGTAGATTTTTTTTTTTTGGTACACATTTTTTACATTTTGTGGCATATCTTCTAAAGTAAGTGATATGATCTATTTGAGTGCAGGTACTGAAAGTTCAACTATTGGCGCTTCCATTGGACCACCACCTGTTACATCACATGACATTATCAATATAAAATAGCTGTCTGAAGATGTGTACTTCCAAAAATATGTTAGGAATAGAAGTAGCTTATTTGTTTGAGTTAAGATCTGTGCATGCACCTGAGTACAATTATAGTTAAGTTCTGAAATACCGTCTGCATTTTGTTGTTTTTTGGTGGCAAATTAGGAATACAACTTTCTTTAAGGTCTGATTTTTGAGCAGCATGTACTACATTGTAGTAAGTTAGTACAGATGAAAAGTACACTATTGTAGTCTACATGCAATAGTGTACTTTTCATCTGTACTAACTTACAGGAGTTAGGCTAGCCTCTTCTTGCTAGAGCGGCCCATCTTGTTTTGGGATGATATGGCTATGTAGTAAGCTCAAATGCCACGCCTCTGTGACACAGAATGACCAACACCAACTGTGTAGTTGCAGGTAGACATTGGATGTAGCAAATAACAAGATGATTATTTTGTGATGTCACAAATCAATGAATATCATTGCATATACGGCAGCAAAAGTAGCAAAACGAAGCAAAATCACCAATTTTGACAAAAAGGGCCACTCTAGCAAAGAAGAGACTTGTCTAGCTCCTGTAAGTTAGTGCAAATGAATTTTACTATTGTAGTACATGCTTCTCAAGACTTCCGTTGAAGCTCAAGAGCAATATACATGCACAACAAATTTCAGATCTTAACTCAAACAAATAAGCCTTATTTGTTTGAGTTAAGATCTGAAATTTGTTGTGTACATGTACCTCTGAAAATATGTTAGGAATAGAAGTGGCTTATAATAAGCTACTTCTATTCTCTGAAAATATGTTAGGAATAGAAGTGCATGGTACACATTTCAGACATATTGTAATATGATGTAACAGGTGGTGGTCCAATGGAAGCGCCAATAGTTGAACTTTCAGTACCTGCACTCAAATAGATCATATCACCTAAACTTCAAAGTAGAAGTATTTTTGGATGTGTCATAATTGTAGCTTTTTCATTCACCTGATGTTGCACCATTTCTGGTAATCTACTCTCTAGACAATTCTAGCAACGTAGCTTTATATCTAGCAAGAGTTTTACAGTTAGATAGCTCAAGGATTAGCTATAGTTTTAATATAGCTAGTGCAAGTGTTGAGTCGTACACTGTACCAATAATAGCTCGCATGCAGCTGCATGCCTGCATGTTCTATCGGATGGCTATAATGATCAGTTTCAATTATACCCACACAATTTCCTATTTTTGACTGTCCAATATAACATAATGTGTTAGCTCATTGTTATCTTGTGAGTACTTTGTAGTGCCGTCTTATTAACGACATTTTAGGAAGTATTTTATAGAGTGCGGAGCTGTTACTATTATATAGAAAGACAATCGTATTGCTCATTGCTTGGTACACTTAATTTTGTGCATGACTTTGGGCTTGCTTAATGAAGTTGTTACACAGCAATAAACAGACACAAGTCGATGAAAAATCTATTGAGAGGGCCAGTAGGGAGTTAGTCAAACTGGATGAGCAGATGGGAGTCTCAGTTGCTCAGTTTACAAAGGTAAGAACATGCACCATACCTTAGTGCTAAAAATCAATGTGTAATATCATCAAGAGTATAGATAAGAGTAAGAGTGTTGAACTGCTAGTAACAGCAATTTCCTGCTCTTGCTGGCATCACTTGATAGTAATCAGTACTGATTAGTTATGTTAGCAACACTTCCCAGAAACCACACATGCTGTGATTGCACACTTCAGTGTTACAAACCACAGACGACAGTTTACTTAACAGCACTCATTAATTGAATAGTGCCGGCAGTGATGACGCATGTCAAGGCAAATGCGGTTCCACGATTACTACAGCAATTCAACACTCTTACTCTTATCTACTCTTGGTAATATACTAACTAAGTTACGTCATGTAGCCTATTTTTGTATAATTTGAGTTCTGTTTAATCTTGAATCGCGTCATTTCATGGACGAAGTAAGTAATCAGTAGGGTTTCATACAGAGGGGGGGCGCCCTGGGATTTTCCACCCCTAGCCAAAATCCCCCCCCCTGGAAATATGAAAATTAATGATGTCATACCAAATTGTACAGTCATTCAGATAGATCTACATGTAGCTATAATGATTATTCTACGTGTATCAGTCAAATCAGTTAAGAGAAAGCGTCTTACATACATCAGGAGCGCATACATGTACATTGTACATGTATGCCAATCTAGCACATGGTATAGTTCAAAAGTTCAGACAGGAGATTACATACACAGAATGCATGTTTGCTCCTTGAATGTCATAGCTAGACTAGATGGATAGGCTTCCCCACAGCACCCCTTTACAAATGCATCTTCTGCTATCAACTTTCACTACTGCAAAAAATACAGAATGGTAATGGTCGTTTCCGCTCTCCGCCTTCCGTTTCCGTTTTCCGTTTCCTTCTTTTCCATGCACCCCTATTGCATAGTGATAGTGCGCATGCGCTAGTTTGTTCTCTAGAATCTGGGGAATCCCCTTTTTTATTTCTATTGTACATCAGCTTAGCTCTCTATTGCGTTGTTATGCCTCGGTGCGCATGCGCAAGCGAGGTATACGGTAGTGTGTTTGTGTGTGTGTGTGTGTGTGTGTGTGTGTGTGTCTGTGTAGACCGCTACAGCTGCTCAAGGATGAATCAAGTGCAAGTAAGAGTTTCTATAGGCTTCTAGTCATGTTTACTTGGATTTTAATTCGTGGATTTGCAAAATAATGCTTCGTTCTCGAGTTATGCCTAGTTTTGCTTACTTGGAATGCCATTGCAGCCTTTTCAGAAGAGTCCGTAGCAAAACTTGTTCACCGAGTGTTACTACTCTACTTAGTAGTTAGCTCTGCACTAGAACGCTAGGTATTGGTAGCTGCAAGAGTGAAGAGAGCTGCAAGGCTCTGCTGACTTGCACTTGAACTTTTGGCATCGATCGTTTTTAACAACAATCAGTTGATCATTACCCACTATTCGCATGCAGCAAAATAAAATCAATGTGTGCATGTATAAAAGCTAGCTATTAGTAGTTTTATGTTATGTAGCTTTGGCACCTCCACCGAGGCATCAGCACCCGCGGTGCTTTCATTCCAGAAGGCTTTCACACTAGTCTGAAGCCAGAAGTGGCTCCTATCTACCTCTATGACGGTTGTATGGTCAGGATGTCTTACCTTGGATCCGTACAGGCTATGGGAAGTGTATGGTGCCGAAAACTGCTACGTACTTGCAAAGACAACCCAGCTATAGGACCATTCTAGACGGATGAGAGCCTCTTCTGTCTTAAAACTAGTGTTCAAGCCGTCTACAATAGACGGCATAAGCCACAGCTTCACGGCGGAACATATTCATGGACAAGATTTGCTGCGCACTCTCTTCTGAAAAGTCTGCATGCAATGGCATTCCAAGTAAGCAAAACTAGAGAACCAAGCATTATTTTGCAAATCCATGAATTAAAATCCAAGAAAACATGACTACTTGCATTTCTTGAGCAGATGTAGCAGTCTACATGCACAGACACACAGACACAAACACACTATTGTTACCTTGCTTGCGCATGCGTATTGAGGCATAATGAGAGTCAATAAAGTCAGTATAATGTGTGATTGGAGCGATATACTTTAAAACTATTGAGAGAACTAATATACACACAATAGTGCTATAGGTAGAGAGTTAAAACAACTCTATATAGCATGTTTACAAATTAGTAAGGCGTATTTAATCATTCGAGTATCCAGTCAAACCTACCATATCTAGTGTTTCCCCCATGTAAATTTCAAACAGGGTGGCAGGACTATGGCCAGATGCACAGATTCTCAATGTCCTCAAACACATGCATGCATGCAGTGGCACAATTAATACATGACCACAATAGAGAGAATATGTACAGCCCCGGACTTTCCTCAAATTTCAACTCTGTATATATATAATATATATATATACACACATGCAGGGCTGCATCGAGGGGGGAATTCCCCCTCGGGCCTAGTTCCCCTCTCCTCCCCTTGATTTATATTAGGCCATTTTTACTATAATTATGATGATTTGTGAAGTGAAATTGCGCTCACATTTTTCAGGGGGAGCATGCCCCCGGACTCCCTAGTTTGGCGCATGTGTCACAGCGGGATGGAGGAAGGTTTCACCCCCCCCCCCCCCATTGTTATGATTTACCAAATTATTTGCCCCTGACTGAATGCGGCCCTGACTTGGGATCCATGCATGCAAAAGGGCTGGGCACCCTATTATTTTACTGTGTGATGGAAACACTACATTCTCTGATTCAGCTGGGTCTCTTTTGCTCAAATGTGCATGGTGTTAGCTGTAGAACAGGTCCAGGCCCTCAATATGATGTACAAAAGTTACATAATATAAGCGTCTGATTTTTAGAGACGGCTGAATTATTGATTTTATCGCATGATTTTATCCTTGCATAATTTTAGCAATAATTATAATACGATATGTATATAGTTCATGTTACCTAATAGGTGCGAGAAGAGCATGTCTATCTGTCTGACCAGCTTAAAACTGATGAAGCGAAGGCAGGGAACATAGAGCATTCTTTAAGAACTAAACTAGAAGCTCTCAAGCAACAAATAAAAGGGGAAGGAAGAACTCGAAGTATGTATGATGTAAGTGATAACGTATCATTTAGGGCCAATACATCACCTGTGTTATTTTAAAACTGAATCAGGGCAAAGTTCAAGCAAGCAGTGCTGAGCTTGATAAGATGAAAGCAGAGTTCAAACAGCAAGCTGATAAAGCCGAGAGATTGGAAATCCAAAGCCAGAAGCAGAGCTATGAACAGACTGACATTGTCAATAAATTGGAAAAGAAACGAGATAGCCAGCTATTTCAAGATGAATCATTGAAATCCCAGCTGCGAATTATGCAGACTGAACACATTGCTGTTGAGAAGGATCTCACTGAGAATATAAGCCTCTTGTCCCAGCAAGAACTAGATCTTTCTGTGAGTTTATTTACTTACCTGCATGTTTGACGTATGTTATATTTTGTAGGGAAAAATTCAATCAAAGGTTTCTAGGGTTGAAAACATATCCAAGAGGATAAAGGTGCTACGACGAAAACTTGAAGTAAGCTATACATAGTGTAGCCTTGTTCCCAGGCCGATCCGTCTCCAATTGAACGCTAGGTCGACTCCTAGGCCTGGTATTGCTTGTATCTGGGCGTGGTTAGAATTCGCTCAAACGAGCGAATTCCTAAGAACTAAAGGATTTCGATGGAGCAATAGCTTATGCCCTGTCTTGTACGAAGCAAGAATACCTTACTCTCTTGAAGGAACAGGTCCAGGCCCTCAAGCTCTTGTCTGAGGGAAGGGATGTGTTTGTGTGGTTCCCAACAGGGTATGGCACCAGTTGCTACCATTTTTGTTGGACTACAAGCTTGGTAGGACCAGCGCTCCCCGTCCATCGAAATCCAGAACTGCGGTCTCCATAGTCGAGTCACAGGTATAGCTAGCTAGCTAGCTTGCTAAAATATAAAACACTTAGGAATTCGCTCGTTTGAGCGAATTCCAACCACGCCCAGATACAATCAATACCAGGCCTAGGAGTCGACTGGAGACGGATCGGCCTGGGAACGAGGCTATACATATAGTGCTGCATGCACGCATATGATCCTAACTCTCACTATTGTGGACATTAGGATACTATCAAGTCTACGGCCATGCTGGATAAAATGGAAACCTCGACTAATGCAGTTATTGACAAACTACAGTACGTTGTACTGTTTTAGTCAATGGGGAAACTCAATTTTGCAGTCTGATTATTTTTAAAAAATTGCTCTATTTTCAATTATGTGTAGCAGCCTGGCTATACCCTTACCTTGCATGCTAGAGTTAGCCAAAGCCAGAAGAAAACCTTTGTGTATACAGCTTCAAGAACACACTATATAATATTTGACTTGAGCGCATATATTTAGGTCACAGCTTCTTCATTTGAGAGAAAGGTTAGCAGCTGAAAAAGAAGAAGAGCAGTATTGCAAAGAAGAGTACAAGGAAATATCCAGTATGTATAATTATATAGATATTAAATTTTTATTGAGCATTCTGTTCAACATATAATCATTATAAACAGATTTCTCGAGTGATACTGATGAGAAACACTCCAAATATCTTGAAAAGAGGTCTGAACTTCTGAAGCAATGCAGGGTGAGAACTTTAAATTCGTTTTCTTGCCAAAATGTAAGTGCTCTTATGCAGGTGAACCTGTTTAAAGCCCATGCTTGTAACACATTGTTAGCAGAAGAGTACAGAAGACTTCAGTATGACTTTATATCAGTAAAAACATTGGCCCTACAAGTTGTTGAGAAGAAGCTAGTGATGGAAGAATCATTAAGGGATCACAAGCAGGTTGCCAAGCGTGATATCTATATTATATAGCGCACTATGTTGCCCATGCACATAATAATTATTCTTACAATGTTTTACCTGTATAATTATATATATACCTAACTGAATATTTGTGCTTTAGCTGCAGGCCTTCCAGTCCTGCATCTATGCTTCAATGAAAGTGTACTATGAACACAGGGGGAGCCAAGGGTGGAAAGATGTCACCTACTTTCATGAAAAGTCTAAACACAATGCAAGGTGCTTAAGTTTATTGCAAGATCAATTCAGAACAGTAATTCAATTAATGGACGAATTCTTAAGCACGGTTTAAAATAAATCTATCCATTATTATTTTACTTACGCTTTTCTCATGTAATTTCTTTATATAATGAGTGTCTATAGACATTGGTGGATATTTGGCATGTATAATAAATCTATAATTATGTATACAATAATAGTTTATAGTGCAAAGATTGCCACTCTGTCGATAGCTTGCATGGTTTTCTTCCGATGTTGATATTACTGGTCATCCAATGTGTGATAATAATTGTTGCATGCTATGAATAATTATTAAGACAAGATCTTTGTTTGGTTATATCACAGGCAGTAACACAGTGCGTTATGGCCTAATCCCAGGTGGGGGAGGAGTCTGTATCTCTCCCGCTCCCCCCTGCATGTATGAAGCCCTGTCAGAGGTAGTGCGGGTGGCTATAGATAAGATAATTATAGGCATTGGGAAATTATGCTTTTTATTTTGCCTATAAATTATTCTTTTTGACTATAATTATTCTCAGCGTACCCATTATTCCATGCAGTCAATGAAAAGACAATTATTTTATTACTGTAGTTGTATCGATAGCACTGTACCTGCATGAGGTATATAGCCTATAGCCTCATTGTCTCTATAGCTATAGTGTTCTTCAACTTAAAAAAAAAAAATCAGTCCGGGACCAAGGCTATACCTGAGGTAGCATTTATACAGAAAGTGATAATCCTCAATCTGCATGTGCCAAAAGACTAGAAAATGCTCCTCCATGCCTGCTTTAGTGGCTATAATGCTTACAGTACAGATCTATTGCATGTGTCTATCTATAGCTACATTATATAAAGCTATACCATGGAGACCCTATTATTCTCAAGCATAATTATAATTATGCTTGTTGTAGATCTCCCTATATTATTATTCCAAAAAGTATGCTAGCATAATTAGCCCTATAAAATCACAGGAATTAGGGAATCAACTGTTCATAGAGTCAACTCAACTCCTGAAATCAACTAAAATCAACTCTTCAATCATAAAATCCTTTCAATTACTACAATTTAGGTTGAAAGGTATTGAGTAAAATATAAGCCTATATCTAGCATGCACAATGCATTTATTCGCAATGGTTCAATTCATCAACACAAACCAAGGAGGAAAGTTTAAGCATACAAAAACGAGTGTTGCAAGCGTGTGCTTGCCAATGCCTCTCGCCATGTTTTTGCTTTCGCTCAAAAGTATTAGAGTGTTATAGAAGAGATACAATTATAATTTGCAATGTGCTTTGATTGTTTTACAAGAAGGGGTGTCCACAGTTAATATTATATATATATAGTGTATACTGATCGTCTTAAATGGCCTGTAGCCAAACAGTGGGAGTAAAACTTTGTCAAAGGCGTATATAGTCAGTAGTCTGTGAGATAAGTACAATTCGAATTAAATCAACGATACTGAAGCAACTGCATGTTATTTAAATGGCCTGTAGCCAAACAGTGGGAGCAAACCTTTGTCAAAGGCACCGAGAATTTATAGGGCCCCCTAGAGAAGTCTATTCTGAGCAGTAGAGTCAAGCCAGCACAACAGTAATAGGAGGTTGAGTTGAGAATCAATGGCTATAATGTTTATGTAGATCTAAACTCCAATACAGAATATATTACTAGCCTATAATCTGTGCTGCTTGGTCACTGACGATAACAGTATAAGGCAGCCATAATTATGTGCAAAATAAGGCCTGCGTTACAGTGTGGCAGCACATAGCCATTGTATACACAGCACATGCATGCATGCATTCATATAGGCTGAGCATATACTACTGAGAATACAAGCAGCAGCCGCAGCCCATGCACTTTGTTATCAAGAACTTTTCCTGGCAAAGTTGAGAATAAACTGCAAATCAAAGAGCAAGAAATTGTGGAGGATGCATGGTAGTCAGCTTCTTTTTTCCATGTGTGTTTTATTACCTCTATCTCAGCCCTATGTACGTAGAGCAAGGATCTATGGTTTACTTGTGTTGTGAAGAGGCCCTGCTCGTCTTTGTTCCTATGACAGTAATGTATGTCTCACTCTGCATGCATGTTCTGTGTGTGCACTGTCAAGGCTTTAGTATAAGGCCACTCCAAGTGATACTCTGGTTTCTGGTCCACCGCCCGCATCAGATTTTATTCTTGGATTTCTATCTCATTATTGGATTTCTATCTCATTATTTCTACTACGCATGCGCAGAATGGTCCATGTGGTACAAAATAGTGTGATAATGATATTCATTTGCAAAATAATGAGGTGAAATTGATAATGACATAATGAGAAAAGCCGCCCGCCCGCATGCAATTAGAAAAACTTCAGGACCAGAAACCAGAGTGTCACTTAGAGTGGCCTAATAAGTGTGCGCGTGCATGTGAAATGTATAGACTGTTAGCAATCAGAATGGCTACTCAACAAGAGTATGAGGACATACTGGTGTACAAGACTGCTGCCAGCAATGCTGGCCAGAAAAGAAATACAGAGACGGGCTTTCCACTAATGACAAGATAAGTATAAGAGACAAAGCTCAAAGATATGCTCTGCAGCAACAATGCTTATACCTGCCTGAGAAGGACAGCACTGGCATGCATAGAATGAGAAGAGTTGTGGTGAAGCAAGAGGAGAAAAGCAGGATACTAAACATGTGCCACGATGGACTGGATGGGATGCATTTTGGGAGAGACAAGACCTATGAAAAGGTATATTTATCATCATAAAGTATAAGTATAGGATATACCATGCACACCTAAGAGGAGGATATGCACCCATATATCCTCCGCTACCGTGGTTACTCCGAGGCGGAGCCGAGGGGTATGTAACCACGGTAGCGGAGGATATATAGGGTGCATATCCTCCGAGTAGGTGTGGCATATCTGACTTATACCACGTGACCGCAGCACTATAAAAGGACCCTCCCCCTAGCAACAATTCAATCACGATGCAGATTGCAAAAAAGAACAAGACTATGCCGGATTTTGCAGCCGTCAAAGAGCTAGTTGAGCAACATGTTGACTCCTACAGATGCTCAAGAGCTTCCTTGGTCCAAGCGTTGACCATTCGACGTCCCTTACTGGAGTTGCAAGCTCTTCTTGGATCTAAACCGCGCCCATGGACCCATGGAAGCTTAGCCATCTTGTTGGAGAGCACCTTCCTTGTTTCTGCCGTCGCTTTGAGTCTTAGTACCGTCAAGCATGGCTCTTTTCTCTTTGCTTACTTTCTTGAACAAATGAAAAAACTAAAAAACAACTTGAATAACTGTGCATGCCTGGGGCTGTATGCTAATATTCTATATATCCTACAGCTGTTGACCAATGAGATCAATTTGTGGTGACGTAAGTGTGGTATAATTATATCTGTTTCATGCATGTAGGTTGCTCAGGATTTCTACTGGAAAGGCCTACATGCTGACGTCATACAGCTCTGCAAGCACTGCGACAAATGCCAACGAACGAATCACCAACTGCAGAAACCCAGAGCAGAACTACACCCCATCCCTGTGACAAAGGTCTGGTACAGAGTTGGTATTGACTTGGTAGGACCTCTACCTGAAACAAGCTCTGGAAACAAGTACATTATCACCCTCTCAGACTATTTCTCTAAGTGGCCTGAGGCTGCCCCACTCCCATCAAAATCAGCAGAAGGTGTAGCAAAATTTCTGTTTGACACATTTTGCAGGCATGGGTGGCCAAAAGTGATTCAATCAGACCAAGGAAGAGAGTTTGTCAACAAAATCAACACCCGACTTTTTCAGTTGACTGACATACAGCACTGCGTATCAAGTGCTTACCACCCACAAACAAATGGCCTTGATGAACGCTTCAACCAGACTCTAGTGAACACTCTCAAGAAGGTAATCGATTCTAGTACTGATGACTGGGATCAGCATCTCTCTGCTGCTCTTTATGCCTATCGCATATCAAAACAGGTAAAATTTTAATTATTATATCATGCATGCATATATTATTTTTTGATTGTAGGCGTCATCAAAGTACACACCCTTTTTCCTAATGTTCAATCGCCACCCGTGGAAAGCTGTTACTTTTGATATGGATCAACGAGATGGTGCCGATGCTATAGAAAATAGAGGAGCTGCTGACCAATTGAGTGGAGAGGAGACTGAAGATGAAGAAGACGGAGAAGACATGGATGGAATTCTCCGAAGGTTGATGGAAATTCGTGACCGCTGTCACCTCAATGCCAAGGAGAACATTGCTGCATGCTGCACAGCAAAAACAGAAGCAGCAGTATGACAACAAGCATAACTCTTTGAAGGTATTATTTTATATAGCAAACTTTAGCTTATTTTTTTGCCATTTTTGTCGTAGAGTTATCCAGTTGGCAGCAGTGTCATGCTAAAGAATATGGCCAATTCTCATTGAATGGGAGGGAAAATGGACTGCACCTGGAAAGGTTCATATATTGTCCATAAGATCCTTGACAAGGGTATATACGAGTTGCAGTCTGGGAGCGGCAAAGTATTGAAGAAGTGTTACAATGGGGTACTGCTAAAGGAATACTACTCTCCAGGTAAAGTGTGGCTAGCAATAACCTCCTTCTGTCGTGTTCCTTGCTATATAATTATGCTTAAAACATTTTACAGAAACCAACGATGAAGAAAACACTCTTCCTGGCTCTGAAGACAACCACTCTTCTCCAGTCAAATCACCTAATGATAAACGAATGCCTGACGTACCCTCTTAAAATCCTGACCTACCCTCTCAAAAGCCTGATGCACCCTCTCAAAAGCCTGACCTACCCTCTCAAAAGCCTGACCTACCCTCTCAAAAGCCTGATGCACCCTCTCAAAAGCCTGACCTACCCTCTCAAAGGCCTGACCTACCCTCTCAAAAGCCTGATATACCCTCTCAAAAGCCTGATGTACCCTCTCAAAAGCCTGATGTACCCTCTCAAAAACCTGATGTACCCTCTCAAAAACCTGACCTACCCTCTCAAAAGCCTGACCTACCCTCTCAAAAGCAAGATAAGCGTGATAAGCGTCCTCTTGACACAAAAGATCCTTGCAAGTCACCTCCTAGGAAGAAACAAAAGAGTCAGGTAATAATATATAATTATCATAACATGTCTATTTTCTTGGTAGAATATTCTGGTATAAGCTGTGTATATATCTTGTACAATTCTTAGACTTCTGTGTATATGATTATAGGGAACGATGTGGCTGAAGACCCTAGATCTAAACCTCTTTGACAAACAAGTGTTGAGTGCAATAGGTGGTATGCTCTCCGACAAGCATATGCGTGCAGCCCACCAGTTATTATCGATGCAATTCCTTAAGTTTGAAGGCTGCTATAATACTCTCTTGGCCCAATTAAAGGCATTTCCACCAGTTTCCAATAATCAAGGCCCAGGTAAGACAACGTTTATGTAATTATGATAATTTTACTTGTACACGTGCAGCTGTGCAAATCTTCTTTGTTGAAGAACAACAGCACTGGATTGCCACTTCTCTGTTTAAGGGTGAACTGTATTTGTACGACAGCTGCTTCAATGGAACGCTTTCCCCAAGTACTGAGCTCCAGATAGCACAAGTGTATAGCCCATTAATTCAATGCAATGGGCTGTTGATTTCTGTGGTGGCTCCCCAGCAGCAAGAGGGTGCTAACAACTGCGGACTATTTAGCATTGCTGCTGCATATCACGCTGCTATGAACAATAATGTGGATTCTCTAGTGTTTGATGAGGCCAAAATGAGAGCACATCTCATTAAGTGCTTTGAGAAGGGCAAACTCTCACGGTTCCCTCGCACAAAGAAAGCGATGCCAAAAAGACCAACACCACAAACCATTGCCATTACAATATACTGCATGTGCAAGAGACCGGACTCTTTTGAGGATATGGTCATGTGTGACAAATGTAGTGAGTGGTATCACTATCGCTGTGCCAAAATTCGCAAAGAACCAGTAGGTAATTGGTTTTGTTCTGGTTGCATCACTTTATGATTTGTGCACTTTTGGTTATATTTATTGTGCTTCTTTCTCTTGCATTGTTGTATATATTGAGTATTGAGATCTATAACATAATAGATACAGCATCTATTGCATCTAGTTAGGCTTTGTCTATGGCTGTTTACTTTGTAGCCTAGACTAGCTTAGTCCTCTCAGATTACCTGTGGACTGACTTTCACCTGCACCGCAGAATGGGGGAGCTCTGGTCCTGGGGTAGGAGCTTTTGTCCTAGGACAGAAACTCCGGGGGGGGGAGGATTTATCCTAAGGACAGAACCCCCCCTGAGATCCTGTCCTGGGGGAGGCCGTGTCCTGTGACAACGGTATTAATTGGAGGAATAAAGAAAGAAATAGACGTAGAGTTAGGAAAAAGGACCTGTATCGGGAAGTCGCGTGAGGGTAGAAGGGTGGTAGAAGGGTGAAAATGAGCGTGGGCATACTGAGCTAGAGATGTTGGACTGCCCACGCAGAGGTCTACGACTAATAAAACTTTGCCTGCAGCAAGCTGGACATGGACTTGGAACTGGAAGTTTGCAAGCACTATAGAGCTAGCTATACCTTAGGCTTAGCTAGATGATCTACTAGTCTAGATTGTGTGTTTAGATTCTATCACTATTACCTTTTCTTGTGTCTTTCTACATGCTATAGTAGAATAGCTTAGTCATCATTATCATATAGCAGGTAGCTACTGCCACCAGAGCTGGCCACGCTGGTTCTCTGATCTGACTTGCAGCACAGCTTGGTGGTTGTCTCAGTGCAGTACAGTACAGTACAGTCTTACTCTGAATGCGTGGGAGAATACCTTACGTCACGATTGTGGGCTACATATCGCCCACGTTCATAAAAATCCTTACGGATCACGCGATTTCCCAAACCAGGCCTTACTTTTTCTTAACTGTACGCCCATTTCTTTCTTTGCTGCCTCACTATGTCTTTTTTATGTTTATGGATGAACAGTGACAACAGTAAGAAAAA
The DNA here is from genome assembly GCF_963675165.1 of Halichondria panicea. Lineage (NCBI taxonomy): Eukaryota > Metazoa > Porifera > Demospongiae > Suberitida > Halichondriidae > Halichondria > Halichondria panicea. The sequence goes on from NC_087378.1 coordinate 3,141,864, forward strand.
GTAAGGCCTGGGAACGAGGCTAGTTGTTGTGTACGTTCTGATAATCGTTCTGTCTGTGTACACACGTCCTGATAATCGTTTCCAGAAACGTTCTAGTAATCGATCTGACAAACGTTCAAATGTTCTTGTGTACATTCTAATAATCGATTTATTCATGTGAATTACATTGCAAAAATGTTGGCGGATTTGGTGTTCCATACTGGGAGGGATTGTTTTTTTTTTTTTTTTTTTTTTTGGATTGTGGAGTGGTCAAGACCAGTCCAGACAGTTGCTCTAGCGCTGACCTGATATCAGGCTGCTCATGGCTAGCTAGCACAGGAGCAACCCTCTGTTTCTCACTGACACTCGCCGCCACACCCTGGAGGACGAGCATGCTGACTATAAAAGGGCGTGCCGTGGGCAGCTCCGACCGGAAGCAACCAAAAAATGACAAAATGGCAACAATGAATATTCTAGTCTTGCAAAAAGACGCCCTTGACAGTTATAATGCACATTCTTTACATTTTTACATTCTTCTTTTGATACGCCTTCTTCCGCTCTCTCACGAGATAGTAGACACAAACTAAAAACAAAAAATGGCTGTCAAAAGTTTATTTCAAGAAGTCTGTTCTCAACCTCAAAAGAAGCCAACTGGGGGTTCCACAGGAGCTAAAGTTCGAGACTGAAGATACCAAGCAAGTCTTTGTAGGTATAATTGACAGTGCTAAGCGTTATCTTGCTGCCAGAGATGCATTGGCCCAACATGAGGATCTGACAAACTGATGCTGTTGTTGAAGATGTGGACATAAATAACTCAAGTAAGTAGTCCATAGGTCTATAGTAAAAGTAGTAGTCTAGTATAAAATAATGTGACTTCATCAACCTGCGAACGCTTTTTCGCTTTTTAATATTAATTTTGTTGTTCATTTTTCATGGATAAAGTAACGAAGAGGAGAGTTGAAAGTCTGTAGGGAAAGACCTTTGTATAATATCTATTTGCAGTTTGTTCGTTCATATATACAGTCATTATGCCTCAGTTGGGCATGTGCAAGGTATACGGTAATTTGTCTGTGTATGTGTAGATCGACTGTTACAGCTGCTCGATGATAAATGAAGCTCGAAGAGTTTCTGTATAATTATTGTAGGCTGCTAATCATAATTATTTCTTGAATTGCAATTAGTTGGGTTTGCAAAATAATGCTTACGGTTATGTTTGCTTACTTTTAAATCTAGTACAACTTGTGTGTAGCAAAATAGGGGAATAACGAGAGAATAAAGTAAAATAAAAAGAAGTAAGCATTATCCGCCAGGGCCGATGAATCCATCTAAAATGTTGTAAATTATAATGTACAGTGTATTCATTAATAATGGCACTGCATGTATAGCTTCATTGCCTACACTGAGGCATCATCACCCTTTCAGTAACATTCATTTTTTCTCAGGTCGCGTTGAAGGACGCTTTGAAGGACTGCGACTGCCTTTGCTTGTTGACATGCAGTCTCCCTGTGTACACCATCAACCTATGCAGAAAATGTAACTCTAGCAATTATCCTATTATATCCCTAGCTCTTTGCTGGAGGGAGGAGAGCCTCACTGTCTGGTGGCATGCACTCCACTTGCCCTATTAAAATTGTAGTAAAGAATTTGTTTGATATAGATGATATTTCATTCCCTCGAGGTTAAGCCGCCGCCACCAAGTAAACACCGCCTCCTCCTAACACAGCAAATTCGTTTTTGGATTTTGACACTTATACCACACTTACGTCACCACTAATTGATCTCATTGGTCAACAGCTGTAGGATATATAGAATATTAGCATACAGTCCCAGGCATGCACAGTTTTTCAAGTTGTTTTTTAGTTTTTTCATTTGTTCAAGAAAGTAAGCAAAGAGAAAAGAGCCATGCTTGACAGTACTAAGACTCAAAGCGACGGCAGAAACAAGGAAGGTGCTCTCCAACAAGATGGCTAAGCTTCCATGGGTCCATGGGCGCGGTTTAGATACATTTTATCCAAGGAGAGCTTGCAACTCCAGTAGGGGACGTCGAATGGTCAAAGCTTGGACCAAGGAAGCTCTTGAGCATCTGTAGGAGTCAACATGTTGCTCAACTAGCTCTTTGACGACTGCAAAATCCGGCATAGACCATAGTCTTGTTCTTTTTTGCAGTCTGCATCGCGATTGAATTGTTGCTAGGGGGAGGTCCTTTTATAGTGCTACGGTCACGTGGTATAAGTCAGATATGCCACACCTACTCGGAGGATATGCACCCTATATATCCTCCGCTACCGGGTTGTTATAAAACAGGGAATGAGAAATGAGGAAATGAGGAAATAAGAAATAGGAAATGAGGAAATGAAGAAATGAGAACGAGAAATGAGCTGTTAGGCAGAGCATATCTATGGGCAGAGCAAGTCTGAAGACGAAGCTAACATCTACTGAGCTACAGGTACGTACCTCCTGGTGACAAGTCTCCTGGTGCTCTGCCACCATACAGAACTTATGTTCCTCTGGTACACGGTGTGACACTCTACCTCTATCTACTTATGTGCCATGTACGACTGGCATGGTTCAGACATCAGATCTACCTACGTAACGGTACTTACATGTACTGTCCTACAGTCCCACAGTCTCAAACAATTTACCTATGCGTGACTATACTGGCAATACATTCACTGATTTCACAATCCGGTGGGCAAGTGATAGTCAATTGACTGAACTCAATGTCAACATCTACATGTAAGTAACAGCAAAGAAACCTCCAAAACTGTTTGTCAAACCAAGCAAATTCTAATGATCTGCCAGTCCGGTCGTAAAGCTGCAGGAAGTAATGACATTAGTACACTGTACTGGTATCATATCCAATCTCGCTACAGGGTGAAGAAAGCAATTCCCATTACCATTCTCACAAGCAATGCCTAGTGAAAGCTGATGCTACCTTTAATAAAGAAAGCTCACTGTGCCATCTGAAGCGATGGTAAAATTTAATTCTTACAATGTGTCCGACAACCTGTACTGTGTGGAGGTGCCACTATAATTATAAACTTAGTCACCTAGCTACTAGCTTCTTGGCTGATATCAGTCATTACTTTTGTGCATCTATATAATATATATATATATAATATATATTATATATATAATAATTATATATATAATAATTATTGTTATAACAATGTCATAATTATTGTGATGAAAATTAATGCCACGGTGATGATCGTAACCATAAAATACAGGGTTTTGCAGAGTCTTTGAAATAGAGGGTGTAGAGCATTCCTTATATGGATATCTAATGTTTACACATTGTGGTGTCATATACACATTGTGAAATGCCAAGTCTGATTGAGAAGCAAAATTCAAAAACAAAATGGCTTTTTCTTGTGAAAAAAGCTGACCAAGGGGATATAAGGTGGAGAATAGTGCATCAGACAGAGCTGCTTGGACTGTCTTATCAAAGTGTTGCTGAGAATCTTCAAGTTGATCCATCAACTGTTTGTAGAATAGTGCATTGTTGACATGCTGACTAAGATCTACAACTTTATGGTTGACCACAGATAACCTTATAAGGAACGCTCAACGCAAAACGCTTTTTTGTGGATATTGCAAAGATTCTGCAAAACCCTGTATACTATTTCTTATTTCTTCATTTCCTCATTTCCTATTTCTTATTTCCTCATTTCCTCATTTCTTATTTCTCATTTCCTCATTTCTCATTCCCTGTTTTATAACAACCCTCCGCTACCGTGGTTACATACCCCTCGGCTCCGCCTCGGAGTAACCACGGTAGCGGAGGATATATGGGTGCATATCCTCCTCTTAGGTGTGGTATATCCTATACAACGGCACCACCCCAAAATTAAATAGGCTCTACAGGGATTTGAGGAGTTCTTGCAACTGTAATGTCGAGAGCGGAAGTACCTGTCACGTGAACCTTGGTAACAAGATTGAATTTTGGCTCATTCCAAACCAATTTTTCTCCAATAAGAGCCTATTCATTTTTGTTAAACTGGGAAAACATCGACTTACATCAGAAAGCTAAAGAGCCTTTGGTAAAGGCTTTGCACCACAGCGGGTTGTCAGCTGAATCTATCCTTGAGATTCTAATCATTTTGTGAGCTACTACTTGCCCCAGCCTGCCCGTAAGCTGTTGAAAGTGTATCACTAGTCTCAGTAAAATCTCTCTTAGGCTAGTTCCAGCTGGATACACAGTTTGTGTGACAGAGTAATAGTAGTAGCTCACGATTGGGCTCAAGGATAGCTTTAGCTGTGGTGCAAAGGCTTGCAGATAATTATATGCAGAGCAAAGCCTCCTGTATAGGTCGATTTTTTCCCAAAATAAACAGGCCTAAAGGCTTTATTGGAGAAAAATTGGTTTGAAATGAGCCATAATTACGTAACTGTTCACGTGACAGGTACTTCCGCTCTCGACATTACAGTTGCAAGAACTCCTCAAATCCCTGTATTGGAGAAAAATTGGTTAGGAATGAGCCAGAATTCAATCTTGTTACGTAATGTTCACGTGACAGGCACTTCCGCTCAAGACATTGAACTCTGCAAAGGTCTGTATTATTAATTTTCTGTTTCCCCGTGAGGCAATGGCTACTATTGTACCTGATGTTATAGCTAGTAACCAGCCAAACAGCCCAGCTGTTAGTGGAAAGCTGACTCTTGTCTTCGACATCCACTTTAACAAGAAAGTAAGAAAATAATGTGTCTGTACTGTAGATTTATTACCCAGGGTAGTCGGATTATCCGGGTAGTCATTATAGCATTGTTTTTTGTCGAAGGGGCTGAGATAAGTCGTTTACTTAATCTGTGACATTAATAGATACCATACTTATTCGATTTAAAGCGACCCTCTAAATATGCGACATGGACACCCTAGCCACAAGTCCCTCCTGGCCTTATAGCTAGCTGGCTAGCTGTGTTGTGTGTGTGACCATATAATTATACAGTAGAACCTCGATTATCTGGACACCTTGGTTCCAGAAGCAGGCCGGATAAGTGAATGTGCCGGATAATCGAATAGATAAACCACGCCTTGATCCACCCACTTTATTTGTAAACAGCAGTGCCACTAGCCTCGATTCCAGGCCAAGTTGTTTCTAGCTAGGCCGACAACTAGGCCTGGTGTTGATTGTATCTGGGCGTGTATCTGGGCGTGGTTAGGAACCAAAAAACAAGAAGCAGAGAGATTTGCAAGAACAACACACCTGTCAACAAAGGCAGGCAGTGTTGGCGCTTGCACATTCAGTAGCCACATATCAAATATCCACCCACCCCTAAATGTAGTTATCAAAACATAATATGGGCGGTTCGACGGTTAAGTACGGTACATGTAAATTGGTGTTTTGCATACACTTACAATGTAGCCTCGAAAACGTAATTATTAAAAACGGCGCCTTATTTAGAACAAATACAGTACTAGTCAGCATACAATCAGTAACACAACTACAACGTTGACGTGTAGGTCTTGTATTACTCTATAATTATATCTATGATTGTTCCTACCTTATAGTTTTGGTTACAAAAGCAACAAGTTCGCAGTCTCACCCTCTATAGGAGTCCCGCTAGACTGAGGGATATCACTGAGCACCTTGAGCCACAGCTGCTACTGCCGTAAGTGCAAGTAATTCTTTTTTTGATAGAGTAAGTCGCCGAACTCCATCAGACAGCAAAGTGTGTCAGGTAAAGAAGGGGGCTGCTTTTGAAAAGTAACCAGAACATTAAAAAAGCGTGAACTGTTTTTCAATACCCTGTTAGTGTGTGGCTAGTCATACAACTAGTACCTGAATGCACATTTTAGGGGGGGGGGATATCCCCCCTTTCCCCCCTGTATGACACCCTGCAAGAACAAAACAACATTGATTCACAGTACCGTATAGTGCGATATTTTCGAGGAGTTTAAATCAAATTAGAGTGCAGGTATTGAAAGTGCAGGTACTGAAAGTTCAACTATTGGCTCCATTGGACCACAACCTTACATCATATGACATTATCATTCCAAAATGGCTGCTAGAATATGTGTACATTGTTAGGCATGAAACTATCTTGTTTGAGTTAAGATCTGAAATTTGTTGTGGAAGTACTACATTACCTTGCACACCTTTTGAGCTCCAGCGAAAGTGCAGGCTACTGGTAGGTTCTGAGATACACAGAATTTTTTTAGTAGTAAATGTGTTAGGCATTGATTTTTTGAGTTTATGCTAGTTAAGGTCTGCTGCACCGCGCCTGTCGTACCTAAAAAAATCAGTGCCTAACACATTAATTTTACAATTGTTATAGTGGGTAATCGGTTAGAGTAATAAAACAGTAATCTTGTACAGCTAAGGTCCTAGACTTATCACATTCAATGGTTTAGGTATCCTGACCATCTCTTTATGGGTCTTACATATGGTCGCAGTGATAAAGCCAAAAAAAAGAAAAAGGAGAGCCTGTGTAGAGGTAGCCTTGAATCCTGGCCCATTAAAATACGGCCTGGTATCTATTGCATGTGTAGGTGTGGTCCATACACGCCCACGTACTATATGCTATGGCTTTATAGCCTAGCTAGCTAGCTGTGGCACTCTTAGTCTATGGTGTTGTCGAGAAGGCTTGCACACTAGTCTGAAACCAGAAGAGGCTCTCATCTACCTCTGTGATGGTTGGATGGTCGTGATGTTTTGAACTTGGTTTCTGTACAAATGAGAGCTTCTTCTGGCTTCAGACTAGTGTGCAAGCCTTCTCGACAACACCATAGAGGGCCACAGCTAGCCAGCAAGTTTTCTTGACAACGCAATAGAGAGCATAAGCCACAGCTTCACAGGAAACAAGTATTTGTTAAAATTAATACGAAAAGAAACTAGTAAACAAACTAGTTTATGACACTAAAGTATAACGAGTTACCCAGATTCTGGGTAACTCAGTTCGCGCATGTGCACTATCACCCATGCAATAGAGACCAGGCCGTATTTTAATCGGCCTGGTCTCGAGGCTAGTGTAGAGGCTAACTGAATCCATCACTACAGTGCTTTTCAAGTAGGTTGAATACATTCCAAGTTGAATGTTGAAATGAGTACTCACGATAACAAGCCACTAAACCACAAAGCTGTGCCGATGCCGACAGCCACCTACATAGATCTAGACTCAGCTTTGTGGTTTAGTGGCTTGTTATTGGAGTACTCATGTCAACATTCAACTTTGAATGATCTTCAGCCTACCGTATGGCGCGAAATTTTCGAGGGGCTTAATTTTTGTGGATTTTGTGGGTTAGCAATCCTACACGAAAATTAAGTCCACGAAAAATCGTTCTTTACCTGCTATAACGTGCAAGATTTAAAGACGTGGCTTCCGGTAAGCAGTCATTCCGCGAACATTGTGCAACGAAATGCTTTTAGAGGCCATTCCACGAAATATAAGTTCCTCAAAATTTCGCACTATACGGTACTTGAAAGCACTGTACATGTGACACTTGTAGTTGTGTAACTGTTAACCATGAATAAAATTAAATGTGGGCTGGAGTGTATGCTGATATAATTTTTAACTAATTAACTACCACACCTACACCACCCACTTAAGATGCGATAGTTGGATACCCTCTTAATGTACTCCTGATAACATTAATTTTTGAGAGGAATAATACCAGCAAAATGAGCTAAACAGTGAAAACGCATCTACCTGTGAAAATATGTCACCTTAAAGTAAAGCAGTCCATGAAAGTGTCTAGTTTGCTCAAACAGCTCATTTTTGTCTATACAGTAGACTCTCGTTAATCCGGTCACCCTTGGGACCGTGCAGCTTGGCTGGAATAGTGAGGTGGCTGTAGCTCAGGAAATCGCCGCCGCTTAAAAACGACCTTACCTCGAATCTAATGACTACTTTTGCGGTTCTTGTCTCGAGGATAATGTAGGATAATGAATCATTTTTGTTCTCTATTTAAGTGTAATTCAATTTTTATTTGCTAAACCACACCCAAAACGTCATATCCGGCCGTAATACATGTATAAAATTACATTGAAAACCTTGTTTAGGACAGCCAGCACTGGCCGGTAACCGGAAGTACGAGTGGCCGTACTTCAGGGTGACTTTTGTGCAGTAAACATATAGCTAGCATTCCGTGCCAAGCCAAATGGCCGGTATATCGAGGTGGCCGTACTTCAGGGAGCCGGAATAGCGAGAGTCTACTGTACATACAAACCGACACACACACCAATCATTCTACTCTGCTGCCCATGCACGGGGTAACTAAAGCACTAAAGTACCAAAACTCGGCTGGGTGACATGATTATAAAGAAACCAGAGGAGTGATTTAATGCAGTGCATAATTATAGAGAGTTTTATATTAGTTGGACTAGCCTCCCGAGACTACAAACCAGTCACAATTCTAGCTTTCTACTCTAGTGACCTTTTTCCATTGTTCCTGGTACGGGATCACTTCAGCAGCTGTAAAACGTAGTCTACCTCGAATAAAGGCCGCGTTTAGTTAGCTAGCTGCCAACGTACAAGTTCAAGTTTTTGAAGTAATCCTTTACCGGTCTCTATTAAAAGTACATGTAGGTTGTTGCTTTTTTAATACTCCTGGTTTTTATAGATCTATGTATTCTGATCATGTCAACAACCGAGGGTTAGCACTTCAGTCTTCTAGTTATTATATCTATAGGATCTGTTTTGCGTTTTGTTATATTGTTGGTTGAAATTAGCTTGTGATCTACATTCTGTGTACCTGCAGTAGTGGCCTTGGAAGAAATTTACTACTACAGGCTGTGTGTGAGTTATCTGTGGGAAGGAAACCCATTATCGTGCCGCTGGTATGTGAAGAGATATGGAAAATCATCTTGCAAAAGTACCCACACTCTCGTCTCAAGATTTTGATAAATGAACAACGGTCGCTAGTGATTACACACAGAAGATCTTGTCATGAATGTAAGTAAAATGTACCTACGACTTATAGTTAGTGTTTCATGTACATAGCATGTGAATCCTCGTGTTGCAAGCGAGGAATACGGTAGTGTGGCTTGTGTATGTGTGTGTGTAGACTGCTACAGTTGCTCACTAATCAAATGAAGCCAAATAAGAGCTTTTATAGGCTTCTACTAACGTTTTCAATTTGTGGATTTACAAAATAATGCTTCGTTCTCGAGTTATGGCTAGTTTTTCTTACAGTAGATAGAGGCCAAATTAAAGTTTCTGTTCCGTTTGCGTAGATCAGTATATCGTTTCCGTACTGTGCGTGTGCATGCGTGTACGTGTGCGTGTACGTGTACGAGCGTAAACCAACCGTACCGGTTTTTGCATGCGGAAGTACGGGTGTGGTTTACCATATCGTTTTTCGCATGCGGTAGTACGGTGTTGCAACGTTGCAGAGCCTCAGAGGAATCTATACTACACCTACTGTAAGAAGCTTGAGCTAGTGTTGGGCTAAATACAGATTGTCATGTATCCATAGATTGTGATCCCAGCAGTAGATCTAGTCACCTTAGTCCTAGTAGCTACATATACACTGTACTTACCTAGCTTAGTTTTACACTAGATCAGTTCACGAAGCATCTGCTTAGCTTTTTAGCTAAAAGAAAGCACATGGTGAAATGGGGGCTTTGTTATGACAGTCACAAACAATCAATCATTGATAATCAGAAGGCAAAAAAGTAACATTAATGAAATTGAAACTGGTTTTGGAAGTTTGACCAATGAAGCAACAGTTCAGCTCAAAACCCACAGGTGCTTTTCTTATCGCAAGATGGTCACTAGTCAAAGAATAAGCCAAGGTTTACACATTTCTACATGTATACCATCTCAATACAGGGCTACACACCCTGAGGTACATGTCTCTTTCTAACTTCTACGAGTTACATTTCTAGCAGCTTGAAAGGAAGAACTGCTATCTGAAGTTTCAATGGCATGAATGCTGTATTGTATGTCTAAATCTTAGACAAAACCTTAATATTGTTATACATGATGTCTAGCCTAGTGGATGTAGATGAGATTGTAACGCAATCCAGACTCTTTTATGGGGGCTACGGACTTTGGTGCAGTGGTAAGGGCTACTGACTTTATTGTAGTGGCGAGGGTGGACCCTCTATGATGGGAAACAGTGACGATTGTACCTGTGTAAAAGAAATAACAATCGAATTAGTCACAAGCCTGCATTCCATACCCGAGCAACTGTCCCCAGCACATCTGATTGTCACTAAAACGGACACGGAGTGCTCCTCTGGTCAAAGTACTATACTCTGTGTAGCATGCATGAATATAACGATTTATAAGTCGTCTGTACTTTCAATGCCAGTAACTAACTTTGCATTTTACAGTAAACAGCCAACATTACTTTTTATAGTTTTCCTATAGGTTCAGTATAAGTTTGTTAGGCTAGTTATGCCTCGAGGCGTAGCCGCACGAGGGATACGGTAAAGCTGACTGTGTGTGTGTGTGTGTGTGTGTGTGTGTGTGTGTGTGTGTGTGTGTGTGTGTGTGTCTGTCTGTTCCAGCTGTAACTGCTCACGGTTGCAATGCGACAAAAACTAACAGCTTCTATAGGCTTCTAGCCACGTTCTCTTGGAATTTGATTCGTGGATTAGCAAACTAAAGCTTCTTTCTCGAGTTATGGCTAGTTTGACTCACATTGAAGGCTGTTGCAGTCTCTTCAGAATCTTTCATAGCATCATCTGTTCGCACAAACTTTCTATTCAACATATGAGTTAGCCTTGCACTAAAGCGCTAGCTTTTTGTTAGCTACAAGAGTAAAAAATATCTGTTAAAACAGCTAGCATTAGTAGCCATTTGTGAAATTGATCTCTTTGGACACACCCTTTAATTATTCCTGTGGCGCTCATTCCCCACGTGTGAGAAAATAATATCCAAGATCCAGATCCAGAATCCAGATCCTCCTGGCAAAATCATCCTTTTCCTGAGGGCCACAAAACACTACCATATATAACAACAATATGCAGTCTTTCTTTCTCAATAGATATTATATACACTGAACTCCAGATCCTGGAAGAATCAATTTTCTTCTTTCTTGAGGTCCTGGTAAGCCACATAATACAATAGATAACAACAATAGATGCATGTAAATAAGTCTTTTCTTCTCAGTGAGTTTATATAGATAAGCTAACTTTAATGTAAAATTCATTATAGAAAGTACTATAACACTAATACTTTTTGAGCGAAAGCATAACATGGTGAGAGGCATTAGCGTAAGCTTGCAACACTCGTTATAGCTGTAGCCTTCAGTACTTGTCTGTAAGTTAAAGCCATCCATTTGCAACAGTCTCAGTCAATGCTCAAGCACTCGAAACTGTTATGAACTCCATACACCAGGTAATTCGACTGTTGTAAGCAACGAATTGCCTGCAAATGCGTGTGCAAGCAACCCACAAGCAAATCGTTGCATACAATACTTGTACTCTGACCAGTTTGTTGTTGCTATTAGCTCTGTTCTACTGGTTACGATATCAAGGAAAAGACGGGAATCATCGAAATCAAGTCATTTGGACAGGAAGTTCATAATTTGCAAAAGCAAGGTCTCTCTTTTGCCTCCTTCGCAGGCCTTCCTTTTTCTGTTATTTGTCACCATACTGGAGGAGCAAAGAAAGAAAAAAGGAAGCCACTAAGAAAAAGGAAGGCCTGCCCCGCTAAGTCTTGTGATCTGCTACTGACGTAGCCAAATTTAATTGAGCGTGGGCAAGAGTAAACCGCAATATCTGTCCTCCCACACACTGTGACACAGTACTTGGAGCGTATTTACCAGGAACTAGAGGCAAAGCAGTGTGTGAAGCTACAGAACAGTATGTAGAAGTTAGCTCTACAAGATGAAGCATGAAAGGCTGGAGTACTACTGTATCTGATAATAGCCCTTGTCAAAAGGACCTGGGAAAAGAAGGAACCTATCCCAGATCCTGGACAACTCACAGCAATACTTCTGACATGCCAAAATTGAAAAATCCTACAGATCCCTTCATGTTATCAGAAGGAATGTTTTAGTCCAAGTCATAATAAAGAAGAAGAAGCTATATAGATTGCCCTGGCACAATCACACTATCCAAACTAGAAGAGCAAGGGCAACCAATTTTATCCTCGGATAATTACAGTAGAACTACAGCAGAACTACAGACTACAAGACTCGCCTTACAAAACCTCACGTTCGACCTAGTCGAGTGTCTCAAATTACAGCAGACAATGTAGACCTGAGTGCTTATCTGCAGGTATTATTTCCGTATCCACTATAGAGCTGGTTCTACTGCCAGAAAGTTTCCAAAAGGAGCAGAACCTCTAAAACTACTACAATAGGATTGCATGACTATGGAATTGACTGGACCCTATCGATCTAACATCTATTACATGTATTGAACTAAGGGAAAATTCGACATTGGTGCTCGTGCCCCTGTGAAAACTGTCTCATGCACACAAATTAGTATGGTTTAGTCTCACTTTGTCAGTACTCATGAGATCACAACCTTGCAACATTGTCATGTCATTCTCAAATACACTGTTTCTAGACTAGACTACTGCTCAATAAAATAATAATAATAACTCAAGCCTCAAAGATAGACCTTTAGTCTCAGACTTCACTATGCTAGGTAGATCTATTAATTTAAAGCCATCGTCTAAGACTATGATAATATCTCCAGACTTGCATAATTATAAAGTCTGCAATGCGTAGGCATCCTGTGGCTTTGTTGCCTGCCAGGCTCCGCCCATCTACTGAAAGCTCACGCTCATTTTCACTGTGCCACCGTCACGCGACTTAGCGAGGCAGGCTCTCCTTTTTCTTGAACGGTTCGTTCTTTCTTTCTTTGTTCCTCCAATTCTCACCGTATTTTATCTTATTGACCGTGTGACAAAGAACAGAAAAAGGAGAGGCTGCGAAGGAGGCTAGTCTCTCTTTACAAATTGATAAGTTCATAACCTCTGCCACTCACAAGTGACCATTTTGATACGTATTCAGATAATTATACCTTAATTGGTGTGCATGCTCAAGCGAGATATACAGTAATGTGTTTGTGTGTGGGTCTGTCTGTCTTCGTAGACTGCTACAGCTGCTCAAGTATCAATGAAGTGCAAGTAAGAGTTTCTATAGGCTTTTAGTCATGTTTCTTGGATTTTAATTTGTGGATATGCAAAATTATACTTGGCTCTCGAGTTATGTAGTTTTGCTTACCCATTGGAATGCCATTTCAGAAGAGGGAGTAGCAAATTTTGTCCATGGAGTGTTGATACTCTGCAGACTGGTAATTATAAAAATATGTTGTAGAAAATATGTTGTAGAGACATTCTACGGAGCAACATTTATATACTAGATCCAACAAGTTGGACACAACTACAAATCCTCTCGACTCATTATTACAAACAGAAGCACATGGAGGGATGGAGCGTCTTACTATATGCTTAGTATTGCAGATTCACTTATCGTCTATACTGTATTTTTCCATCAATTTGGTGAAACTCCAAAGCGTCACTGGATACCATGAGCGGCATATTCTCGAGATCAGGGCACAGCTGTTCTCGAGGTCGGTGCACAGCTAACCTCGACACTCGTATCTTTGCTTTTAGGCAACATTTGTGAAAATAAAATTTGACTCCCTGTAGAAGCTTGGAAGTAGTCTGCAAGAGAAGTTTGACCATTATTATATAGTTAAGTGATTCCCAGTCCTTCTTCAGAGATAACCACATTAAAGGGTTGTCATCCTTTAGCGTGGTTTTCCTTTTGATTTGTCTCCCTATAGTTGACTGTATTGTTTCTAGCTAGTGGATCTTTGACATTTGCAGTATGTGTGACCAGTAGGTATAATACAATAAAAGGGTGTGTTACAGGAAGTGGGAGTAGTTCCATCTACTGCGCATGCGCATTTACAGAAGGACCTATCGTGCTGTCATCTTAACGCACACACAGACTGAAGAAACGCACACACGAAAAAATACAGTACCATGTTCCCTTGTTTGTAGTGTGCTAAGTGCCTCGTACGTGTGTGGCTGATAATACATAAGAGTGTAGAATTGTACCATCCCATAATTAATATCTTATGGTGGATAAGTGAATAGTGTGAGCTAGATGACTAGAACCACACACAAATATCTGACCTTGAACAAGCTTGACAAAGCTTTATAGCCTCTTTACTTGCTGTTCTGTCTTCAGAATAATGTTTTTAAGCTTCAGAAATGATAAAAGCTTCAGCTAAGATAATCGATTCTAAATGGGAACTGACTTCTAGTACACGATAGTACACTAAATGTCCTGAAAGTAAACGAGAATATACATTCGTCAGAATCTCACAAACGACTGACGCATGCACAGACAACTAGTATACCATGCCTAGTTGTTTGCCTAACCGTTATAAAAGCAAAAGCTCAGCCTGGGATCGAGGCTACGGAAGTCTAGGCTATACTAGTATAAGTTCTGAGAAATACTGCATTTTGTTGTTTTTTGGTGGCAAACAAGAATACAATTTTCGAGTTTATTTAGTCTAGAGCATGCATGCATGTAATAACAAAAGTGTACTTTTCATCTGTACTAACTTACAGGAGTTAGGCTAGTCTCTTCTTTGCTAGAGCGACCCATCTTGTCAAAAACATTGATTTTCATGACTTTGGCGATGATTTGGCCACGTAGTAAGCTCAATTGCCCTGCCCCTGATTGCAGTCTAGTTTTAATAATGTACCAACCTTTCATTCAGTAAGAGACTAGCCTAACTTCAGTACCTGCACTCAAATTTATTTTTTCCTCCAAATAGGGCTCTTCGGCAGGCAAGTCAAGAACATAGACATTTCGTCTTACCTTCCAAGTGATGGACTTATTCCTGATGACATTTTCGAACTGTGTTGCACCATATTTGATAAAAGAACCTCTGTAAAACAGTCATTGAGAAAGGGTGTGTGGATGCATTTAGTTGGCGTGTTTCCCCCGGAACTGAAGGCAAGAGAACAGAGAGAGAGATATATAGAAAAACTGAGAATGGTCTACGACTCACTCAAAGGTGAAGCTAAGGTGTTTGTATATATGAGGTGCGCCGTTTGCCTCAAAACTGTGAATACAATATTATAGTTTATGTCCATGGGTATTTGTAAATGTCACTGACATTTGTATATCTCAGTGGATATTTGGGTACCGTATTTACTTGATTAAACGCCCATGGTAAAGCTCTTTTTTTGTATAAAGGCCCATCTTAAATAATCGCCCATATATGGGGCGTGGCACTGTGGGCGGAGCTGAATTAACACGTGGAACCAGTTGCAAGCATGGGATGACAGTAGAGAGAAAGATACCGACACAGAGGGAGAAACTCAGATTTAAGCTGTGGCAGCAGCCAAAAAGACCATAATAACTGCTGCTGTGCAAGAGTTTGGAGTAGACATAACAATAAACACCTGTTCAAATAAACACCCATCTCGTTCAAATGCGTTACTGAGTTTAGTATAGCTATAGAGCTAGCATATAATTATGATCTAGCTGCTGATAGCTGCCTCAGACTGGCGCTGCGCCACTCTAACCCAGCGCTACTCTAACATGCTTTAGGGAGAACCCTGCGTTTGCCGAGTTATGCACTGTTCAAAAAAGGTTGTTCAGGAAAAAACCTTTGGGTTGCTCGTATACTGCATGGTTTAAATCGAACAACCCTTGGTTGTACAATCTAAGGTTGTTTCCAAAACAATCAATGGCTGTTTCCAAGACAATGTTTGGTAATAACTACAACCTATAATTATAGTGTTACTACAACACCCATGATATGCTCTGATACTAAGGAATATCCATTGAAACTCTCGGGATATTCTAGGGTACATAAGCGGTGGTAAGCTTGAAACCTTCCTCTCTTTTTAGTATGTATTTAGCTCGGGTACAAATCAAATACACCCTAGATATCCATGGTACAACTATTACATGTATCATGGCATGCATGGTTTGTGTCGTAAAAAAGGCGGTTACAAAAGCTGCATCATGTGTGGTTACTTTAGCAGCTTTTAGAACAGTATAACAAAATATTACCATGTGAATATATTTTTCAACTAGCTATGTGGTATAAGTTTCAAGGTGCATAAACTGTTGTGCTCAAAGCCAGAGATCCCTGTTTGATCAACCCATGTGCATCCTTAATCCACCCATATAATTATAGGAAAAAGGAAAGGAGAAGAGAGTGCCAAAATGAACCAGCTTGTTGAGGCAGTATACCGAGATGCAGTTCGGACTGATCCAAGTCATGCTTTCTACAGCAAAGACATCACAACCACAGAGAGCTTGAGTCCAGACTCAATATCCAATATCCACAGTCAATCTAATGTTCAGAAGCTGGTGAACATTATCACAATCTACATCCTGGAACACGAGGAAGTATCCTACACTCAGGGAATGACCGACTTGCTCAGCCCATTCCTCTTTGTGATGAAACGTGAAGCTGATGCATACATTTGCTTTGCATCTATGCTTGAAAGAATCAAAGGTCACTTCAATACTTGGTGTGAAGGCACTCTCCTTAAGATTGAACGCCTTAGACATATTTGTGAGGTGTTAGATCCTGAGCTCTTCCATTTTCTGACTGACAGAATCGAAGAGGACGCCTTTGCATTATTCTTTGGAATGGTCCTTATAGAATGCAGGAGGGAATTTTCTTTTGATGATTCTTTTCAACTTTTTGAAGCAATATGGGCAAGTGTGATATGTATAAAAGGTATCCCTCCTCAGCAGTCCAGTTTGTCAACTTCAGAATCGGCCAAATTTATGACTAACCAGTCAAAAGAAGTGATCCAACAGGTTTTTGGGGAAACTCTAACACCATACTCTGCCAAGCGTTTGCCCCGATCCTCTTCTGGTACTATCACTGTAAATACAACATCACTATCAAAAAATCCCTCACTCAATTCTGTGGAATCCCAAATTGACCCGAACCAATCAGTGTTGCCTCAAGTCCCTGCATCACATGACACATCTCCTGCAAACCAAGCAAGTGAGGACTCAATGAGTAACCCTTCTGTGCACTCTATTGAAACTTACCAGCAAACTGTTACTGTTGACATTGAAGATGATGTCAAAAATACACAAGAATTTAGACCACGATCACACACAGACCCGAACATTACACTTAATAGCGAAGATGTGATTGTAAAAACAGAATCCGGCAAACAAACCATAGGTGCACACCTTAACCTCTCACCTAGCCATCTTTCGACACACTCTCGGTCTGAAGGTGAGCTATACGATAGCTTCAGTAGTGGAAAATTCCTTATTAATCCTGTAAAGAGAAAAATACCCACTGAAATGGCTGACTTAAGCAGTGTATCTAGCAATACAATCAGTGCGAGTGAAAATTCACACAAAAGTGCATTAAAATCTGGAATTGAATGTAGTAGAAGTGCCACTAATAGCCCCAAGACATCATCTGAGCGAAGTTTTGTATTGTCCACTGAGTCAAACAGCCTTTTATTTAGTGTGTGTCATACAGCTAGCGAGGAAAATTCTCCAGGCCAAAATCAATGTAGTGCCAGCCATTCTAATTCTCCTCACTCTAGAAGAGCAATTACTACTGAGTCTATGGCTGACGAAACACATTTATCGATTGACTACCGAGCGTCAAATACAAGCGAACCCAGCAGAAATCAAAGCCCAAGTATAATAATTGATGATAGTGCCTATACCAGTGACACTGAGGCACAAAGGTCTCGAATAACTCCAGTAGCATTCTTTGATGTAATGGGTACCATAGCCTCTTCTGCCCCCGAAAACGAATGTGGTGATGATCAGAATATTGTACCTGACCACAATCGCTCTAGAGTTAACTCTGACATGAGTCTGATGGTGTCGCAATTTTCAGTAGGTGAACAAGGTAACCCTCGCGTAACAAGAGAGACATCTCTCTCCATTCCTGTCTCTGACTGTTTCCCGCTTTTTGTTTGCATGTCTATTCTGTCCCAACATAGAGTTCGAATTATGCACCCGTCCACTGATTTCGTTGGGCTCTCTGTAGTACTGAATACGCAAGCTGGCAAACAAAATGTGGAAAAAACTTTGTATGTAGCTAGGGACCTATATCGAATTTACAAAAGCTATCAAGTAAACTTTTTTGGAGAGGATGGACAATCACTTAACACATGGCTAGATGATGATCAAATTAATAACGAAGGTAATAGGCATGTCAGAAGTGCTGTGCATCAGCTGAAGTATGACCACAAAAGCAGTGCTGAATATCCACAATAACACACATATATTTTTTTATCCGAAGTATATAATTTATTATAGGTATAATTAATATTTATATATATATAGGAGTTTTATGTAGGAAGGAGTTTTATGTAGGAGTTTGTTTTGTGAAAATTAACTATCAGTAATAACAGGAGCACATAAAAATGTGCTCCTGGTAATAATGATACAATGCTTTACTTATAATGATTTAAATTCCTTTGTCTTGAGGTTGTTGTTCTATATAATTATGGTGGGAGTGTCCATTATGGGTACAGCAGCTATAGTGTTCCACACACATTTACTTGTACCATGATGTGCTCTGACACTAAGGAATATCCATTGAAACTCTCAGGATACTCCAGGGTACAAATCCCATGTCCCCTGCATGGGGCACATTGGCTGTGCATGGTCAGCCTAAAGCCCTCCCTCCACCCTTTAAGGACCCTCTCTTTTAAAGAAGACTACCGAGACAAAATCTTTGGAAAGCACAAAATGTGTGTGTGTTGAAGTTGTAAATTAGTTTGTCAAGTGCAAGCACACAGCGCACACAAAATGTGCACAGTGCATGCACCCAGGGATCAAAGAGTGTTTACTACTACTCAGTTGTAAATGGGTTGGATAACAACTTCTAATTGCTTCTAATTAATATAATTATAGGTGTTCATATACTACAAGCTACCTGTAAGGTGGATATCTGCATGGTGCATGTGTGTATTGTTATTGTACTACCTCAGGCAGTTGTATGTATTCCCTTGGGAATACATAGAAGAACTGCCCTCCGTAGCCAATACACCCTTGAGTACAGTGGATTGCAGTGCACTTGCAACAGAAAATTGCCAAACAGCAAAACCACCAGATATTACCAATAGTAATTCTAAGCTCAGCTTGCACTTTTATTACAACGAATTTTTTAGCAGAATCTCATTGAACATCTGCTTATTCCCAAATTGAATCTACGGGGAATTAAAGCCCAAAAAGGTGCTCAGTCATACATCTCCATGCGATTATATAGATATTCTCACGGCACTCCTATTATAGTCTCACTCATTGATACACTGTATGCTTTCTACCTGTAATAAAGTAGTATATAATAATTATACTGTTGGAAAAGTTCAACTGATACTGATATTCATTTTATCTGATTGTGGTTTTGCTGTTTGGCAATTCTCTGTTGCAAGTGCACTACCATCCTAGATATATATAATTATATATACATGCGGGTGTACATTATTATAATTTATCTATAATATATATACACTAGAAAATTATGGTAAAATATTGTTAATTAACAACTCACCATTCATTGACATGTTCTTGATCTATAGCTATTGCATATCAATGACCTTGTGCTATATAATTACCCGAGACGCACCTGGGCGGCCACGGGTATAGTAATCGGTTGGTTTGTTATCCGAAGCGTGCGTGGACAGCCACGGCTATATTGTAGTCGGTTGGTAAGAGCTGTGCAGTATTGGATCTTTATATTTACCAGTTATATATAATTATACCATAGGTAATGCTTGCTATTATACCAGCAATACTGTATAATAATTATTTAGATCCCACTTGAGTGTTTTTGCTTATTGTTGCTATGTGCTCTATTTCTAATAGAGCACTTGGCAACGTGCTCTATATTAAATGCTTCAGGCTATACATTGTATTGTCATGTAGCTAGATGCACAATAACATAAGTATATATTATACAGTTTGTAGAATGGAAGAGGAAAGCTCTATATACAGTTTCTTCTTTTGGCTTTGTTCGAGAATAGTAGGAGCCGCTTGTTTCTTGGGCAGTGTGCTGTGTTTGTTTATTGTTTACTGCAAGGCTGCATGGGAGAGGATTCTAGCTTTGGCTTCTTCACTTGGCTTTTTTTGAGAGTATAATAATTGTGACAGGGCCTAGGAAAACAACCCTTATGGAGCAAACTAATAATGTTCAGTACACTACAAAGTAAAATATTTAGAGCTATTTTAGGGTTTTGGTTTTCTTTCATAAGAAGTAACTTCAATATCTCCTCTAACTAAAAAAAAATTTTTTTATCCGAAAATTTTTTTGTATTCAGGCAGCCATTGAATTTTTTCATGCTGTTCTTGTATTCGGATAGAACTTCGAACATTAGTTTCTCAAAACGGTAGGTCAATACTGTCCCCCTTTTACCCGAAAATATTTTGGGGTAGGAAGGTGCAAAGTGATTGATATTGTAATCAATTTGAAGCTTAAGCACTGCTTTATTTAATTAAGCAATAAAATACTAGTTTGCTCCATAAGGGTTGTTTTCCTAGGCCCTGTCACAATTATAGGAGCCGCTTTTTTTTTTAGCTTCAGTTTTCTTCCTTTTGCTTTGTTCGAGAGTATAGTATAGGAGCCGCTCCTTTCTTGGGCAGTGTATGGGGGAGGAGCTGGATGTAGGGAAGTGCTGGGATTCTAGCTTTGGCTTCTTCCTTTCGCTTTGTTTGAGAGTAGTATAAGAGATGCTCATTTGCTGTGCTTGTTTGCTGCAAATTCTAGCTTGAGTTTCTCCTTTCACTTTGTTCGAGAGTAGTACGAGTCTATACAGGTATACTTCTTTGAAGCAAGCTGAGCCTATTTCTCCAGACGAAAAAGCGATGCTATAATTATGGTCAAGTCGGCAATTCAGTACACTTACTACACATGAAACAAGTCGAAACAATAACATTCAACTTTCTAATACTTTTCAGCTTTGCTTGTGTACATATTCAATCTGCTTGTATTATTATTATAGATTATGATGTCATTCAGATTCAATCTGCTTGTATTATGATTGTTTGATAAAAAGTGTGCATTAATAAACCAACTTAAAGCACACTTATAAGTGTGGATTAAGTTATTTAATCGCATGTTGTCCTATATTATTCACTGTGATTCGTACAGTGATTAATCGCGTATCAGTAATTGCACGTCGTCATTAACGACGTGCAATTACTGCCTTGACGACCGTACGTTCGAATAACGGCCGCGGCTAATGTTTTTACTGAAACTGCAGCTAAAAATATCTTTAAAACTGCATCACAAACGATTAACAATCAATAGTATGGCTACTCGTGCAATAAGGGATTAATAGCACTCATAAGAAGCACTGGCAAGGTTAATAGCACTCGGCTACGCCTCGTGCAATCAGTATCCTTGCCATTGCTTGTTACTCGTGCCATATTGCACTTTTAGCCATACTATTAATTATACTAATCCATGGTCACCTGACTACTTTTGATTTATGTGATCCAGCACTAGTACTGTATACATCATGCATACTTAGTTGAAAATGGTATATTTGTTACAGTCAAACTATATTTCTTGGGATTTATGGCGAGGTGGTTTACGTTGCCATAAATCCCTAGCAACCATATATATATAGTATGAGTGTTGCACTGTAATTGTACATGTATAATTGACGTATAGTTATCATAGCTCTAAGTACATTGTCATAATTATAACTTATATCCCGTTGCTACATTGTTGCCAAGTGCAATATGCAGCATAATGCACTGCTGAAAGTCATAATGCACTAACCGCAAAATCATAATGCCACAAAACTCCCCTCTGGCAATTAGACAGATAATTAAATTAAATATAATTATAATCATGAGAAATAACAAGTATCAAAGTTTAAGTCCAGCCAGTGCAGGAATGTTCAGCACTGCTTGAGTTTCTTCTTTGCAACCATGCAGGTTTTTAAATTGTCCAAGGTTCATTTTGTGGAAGATTCTGTATTCCTAGACCTCAACCTCGTGATGCATGTCAATTCTGCTTCACCATAGCACTAGAAGCGCACTAGAAGCGGCTCTTTTTGCTCTTTTGAGCTGTTTTGCAGCAGTGTAGAGGCGAGTTTCTTTGGCTTGGTTGTGAGGCCGAGGGTATAGATCAACGTGGAGGGCTGTTCGAGCAGCAGTTACACTGAGTAGTGGGGTGGGGCTGTTTCTTCGCAGCAGTAGTAAGTGGGGTGGGGCTGTTTTGCAGTGGTACTGGTTTCATGTCAGCGTTGGAACTCCAACAATTTTGTGTCAAGCCATTCGTCCGGTCATGCCAATCTTATACGCTGCAACTACTGGCGTCTAGAAAAGAGAAGAGATGGAGCTGTGTGTCTAGAGTTGTCTTTGTCATCTTTTTGTGCAGTTTTATTGTTTTACTAAGACAGTGTTATGTTGCTATGCCCTCGGGATATAAACTAGTTATAACACGTGCACTCGGGATGCATGGCATCTATAACATAAAATTAACATAAACTATACAGTAGACTTTCGTTAATGAGTAAGCATGCATGACAAACAAAACGAATTACTACTAACTATACAACTATTGGTTCTGGTTCATTGAGTCCTTGTTACACACCCCCTCCTCTAGACTTGATCGTCCCGATTAAAGCCGTAGCGGTCAATCCGGTCACCCTTGGGACTAGACTGGAAACCACTCTCTTCACTGCGCTCTGCATGGGGACTAGCAAGCTGCCGCATTGAGAGTTGTCCCGTCCCGTTGTAATGCAATTACACAAATATATAATGTGTGCATGGGTGGTATTGTTTCAGCATCGGGAACAGACTTGCCAGTGATGTACTTATAACTTGAGACCGATAATATTATGCGCAGTAATAGCTAGCGCGTGGGCGGTGGCACATTACGTTTGCATTCTTGTGGGAGTGTTACATTCTTCACGCACTGGGACAATTCTCAACACAGCAGCTTGCCAGTCCCCAGAGCGCAATGAAGGGAGTACGTGGTTTCCAGTCTACCTAGGGACAATGCCAGAGGAGGTGGTACGACACAGTCACATGACCAGCCAAAAGGATTATGAATCTCATTAACTTGTGCATGAATATCATTCAAGACTGTGCACTTGATAGTGGATTTGGTTTGGCGTGTATCTTTCAAGAAATACACTCGATGAAGAAATACACTCGACGTTTCTAAGATCAGAATGGTTGATTGCTGGGCTTATACTGATGTGAAGTACTCAGGTTGGTTAGGCCGTTTCACAAATACAGGCCATAAATGAGGGTGCATTGCAGTCTATTCATTGTCATTGTGTAATGGTTTCATTGTGTACCTTTTTATTTGGGATTCATATTAGATACGTAAAATGGATCAGGATGATAACACCGTTGCCATGGTTACGGCCTTGTTGTGTACATTAACTTGCTATTTACTTAAACCAAAGGACGCTGTCTCCAATAATCAATTTCATGGTTCAATCTTAGTATCAAAACAAAGCTCTTACTACAGTGCAATAGAAACCAAGTGGATATTTAGGGCTGCTATCACATTTTTTTGTACAATAAGCATACAAATCCAAAATTTTCACGTTTTTTGAGCATTTTTTTCAATAAAGTTGCTATAATCAGAGCTAAAATGAGCTCACACCAAATATCCACTTTGTTTCTAGTAGACTCACTAAAAGCTTTCTTTTGATACCAATAATTATTGCTTTCTACAACTTGGTATTGGAGGCAGCATTTTCAAAACAATTGTTAAGGCAAGTCATACTTGGTCACAGTTAACGCACATACCAAGATAGTAACCATGGTAATAATGTTATCAGATAAAAGGTATTCCTGTTCACAATACATTTTGTGAAAAATAATGTGTAATTGACAAAATTTTTTTACAAAAAATGGTAGTTCTTTATAGTGCACTTTTTCTTCAATTTCAAGAAAAAACGGCCTTAACCTACCTGAGTAGCTCAGTTGCTGCCCATATTCATTTATATAGGGCTTAATTTGGAGGTTGCTCATTCGTCTGCACCCAAAACATATCGACTAATCCTAAATAACTCGGTGTCCCACACTCAACTATTTCACCTGTAAATCAACCATTTATAGGTAGAGATTGGTTGGAACTACTAGGGCAGGCGTCTGTAGAACCAGCTTGCTCCTAAACTCCAAACCATTGTGACATTAGGTCATACTGCAGTCTACACTATGACTCCCGGAAGTGTGTATTATCATAGATGATACAGTACTGACGTGGATGTGAAACGTTTCCGGATTCCGGTATTCTGCTTGAAGCTATCATAGTAACGGGCATATCCGAAGTAATTTACTAGTTTCCGTAAATTAGGCAATTTGATCCAAATAAACGCCGAGGAAATTATCGAGGTTATACCAAGCAGCTGTGTAAGTGAGTTGGCAGAACTGGCCAGAGACAGATAAAAGAGAATCTATGTATTAACAGAAAGGATATTGATGCTGCAAGTGTATTAAGTGAAGACAGTAGTAGTGACTGTGAGGAGGTAGAATGAGTAGAGGAAGTACAGTCCAGTGCAAGATGATATTAACTATTCTATAATTAGTCTAGT
Organism: Halichondria panicea; assembly: GCF_963675165.1. NCBI lineage: Eukaryota > Metazoa > Porifera > Demospongiae > Suberitida > Halichondriidae > Halichondria > Halichondria panicea. The sequence goes on from NC_087378.1 coordinate 3,166,287, forward strand.
AAATAGTCTATAATTATTATTTTATAGTAGATCTACCCCTGTACCCATGTAATTATATCCAAAAAGCAAGCCACTCAATGTTGGTAGCATGCATGTAGATCAAAAAAAGTGTGACTGACTCATAACACTAGCATGAGATAAGCAAACGGGTGAAATTGTTGATTATCTGTACGTGTACGTGTACGTATACATGCTAATATTATAATAGTCTTGAGAGTATTAATTTATAGTACACGATAAACTGTTTCTTGATCGTTTACGAAGTGGCTGTGAGAGAGACACATTCCAACTTGCCGGTTCGAAATTCCTATACAAGTGTAGATACACGACACTTGAAAAGAGGTTGGACGTTAATGCTGTCTTCACTGATGGTGTTGCCTAGAGAAGTAGCACTCGAGTAGGTCCTGGGATAAATTTCACTTGATAGTATAATTAGCTAACATTTGGCAATTGATATCTTAGCTCAGCGAAAGACAACACTGCAATTTGGAAAGTTTAATGACATGTACATGTACGTGTGAACTTATTGATAGAAATCATAATTGTAGTTGTAATAAGAACGTAGCATTAATTTTTGTTTAACAGTACATGTACATGGATTTTACATATTTTTCTTGAGGCTGTATTTTTCCAATAACTTTACTGTATGCTTAGTTAATAGATTCTCCTGCTGCATCAATACACGAAGGTTTTCATCAGCTAAATATGCAAAAAGTAGGCTCAACAGGTTTAGAAATAATCTCACGCAAAAAGTGCAACTAACTCATGCTTTAGCCCTTTCTATAGCACTTAAACTTTCATAACAGTTGTCAAACATAGATTCTCCTCATAGTTTACAGTGTACTTCAAGTATTACTACTGAATGGTAACCTGAATATTTACTGTCCAAGCCAAAAATCTCACACAAAGTATTTTTACAGGAAAATTTATGCTAAAATATGATATTCTCCCATGAGCTTAGAGAAACTAGTCTTACCTACAAGCCCACTGCAAGTATCAATGTGTGCCGGTCATTTTCACCAGTTTTCAGACACGGAACACTATTTCTACTACGCTCTGGTTGCTATATAAACATGACAGTTACAGGGTATCTAACATAATCTGCTCGTTACCATGATAGCTTCAGACAATTCCCGTGGACCCCTCCGGATACTAGGCCGTTTCACATCCACGTCAGTACTGTATCATCTATGGTATTATACACCAATAATTATTTATGTGGGCCCTTAATTAATGGGAGTTAATGATATTCATAGTTCGCGATAGTAACAAAAACAGTAACACTCCTTTTTTAACTAGCATAAACTCAAAAAATAAATGCCTAACACATTTGCTACTATAAATTTACAATATTCTGTGTATCTCAGAACCTACCAGTAGCCTTCCGTTGGAGCTCAAAAGTTGCACAAGGTAATGAAGTACTTGCACAACAAATTTCAGATCTTAACTCAAGATAGTTTCATGCCTAACATATTTTCAATGTACACATATTCTAGCAGCCATTTTGGAATGATGATGTCATATGATGTAACAGGTGGTGGTCCAATGGAAGCGCCAATAGTTGAACTTTCAGTACCTGCACTCAAATTGATCCAATCACATTTAGTTTAGAAGATATTCACAAAAACGTAAAAAATCAAAAGTTCTACTCTCTTTGGTTGTTGCACTGTAGATTTCCAGACTGGAAACCACTCCCTTCGCTCTGGGTTTCTCCCGAGAAAAGGGGAGTGGTTTCCAGTCTTCATGAAAGAAATGTACTTTTGGGAATTATGCCCCGCCCTCCCAGGAATAACTCAATTGGCTTTCTATAGGCTACTACAATAGTTAGTAGGAAGAAAACCTTACTATGGAATTCTAAAATTCCACTCAAAACACAGTTATGTCTCTTATAATTATAGGCAGAAGAGTTTGACGTCATTGGGCAACAAGTTAGTACATGACGTTATTGCATACATGACGTTATTGCAGGTGCCCAGAGGAGGCTAATCGAGGCACGCGTGTCGTATACCTCTTCGGCAGGCGCCCGCCCTCGTGCAACATGCCATATGGACGGTTGTCATTATAATTATGGCATGTTGCACTCGTGCTGCATGGGCAATGACTAATACGTACTCTTTAGTTATTTTGAGTAATTTTCTTCCGATGGCTTTACTTTTTTTAGTGATTTGACACAGTCACTGCTAAGTTCTCTGTATCGTTTCTTTTTGAGAACCGAGTCAATACCCTTTTGTTGGCATACCCGCTCCTCAGGTATAATCAGCATGGATCTATAAATTTGAGTAGTATAGTGGAATTTTCGTGGGGTAAAATAATTATTCATAGGCAAGCTGACCTCCAGGACACGAAAATGTATGCGTGGTTTACCGTAATGCATGCAATGACATCAAATGAATTTTTTTACTCATGAAAATCACCGTGTCATAATTTTAATTGTTTACCCCACGGAAAATCAGGTATAACCTTGACAAATTATGCTATTTTACCTGTAATCCCAGTTTGTTGCACCCATTTTTCATAATTATATGGAAACAGACAATTTATTTGTAGTTGCATTGTAGCATTACAGAAAGCTGAAATCCCACAATGGCCACAAAACCAGCAAGAGTTGCACTCCAATTAGAGCTATATATTTAGTGCCCGTGGATTGCAGTGCACTTATATACAAGAAAATTGCTTAACAGCAAAACCACAATTAGATTTAATTATAATTTCGACTATTATTATCCTAAGCTTGCACTAGCTTTTATTATGGCCACTGTTTTTAGCAACGTATAATAGGTATAATGTGAGCAAACCCAATCTACAGGCTGGGAGAATGTTAACCTTAAGCCCAAGAAGTCACTCATGCATATAGATACCTGCAGGGTACCGTATAGCGGGTAATTTTCGGGGGACAAAATATTTGTGGTTCAGCAATATTGAGACATTTCGTGGGTAATATTTTCGTGGTAGCTGCTTGCACTGCAGGTAAAGGTAGGCAAGGTCGCTTCAATCGTGGGTAAAATATTTTGCCCCACAAAAATTACCCGCTATACGGTACTTATGATAGCATTCTTGAAAAGCCTATAGCTATATAGTAGTGTATGTACATGTACATGCATGTAAATTACATTTGTTTGATAGGGGGGGGGTGGTGCCTAGAGAGGTTCAATGAGTGTCTGCGCTAAAAAGTTTGTTTGTCAGTTTGTCTATACTGTAATAAAGTTGATATTTAATCTTTGTAAGATTGTGGTTTTGCTGTTTCAATGTTCGGCAATTCTCTGCACGTGCATACTGCAATCACATTATTACCACCACAGAGACTTGCAGCCTGGTCCGTGGCTAAACTATAATTATAACCAGAGGTACGACAACTGGACTAAAATAATGTGTAGCAAACGTCCTGTGCCAATATAATATTATTATAGAATGGGCAGGTACGTTGGTCAATTCAAATACATAATAATAATTATCGATTTCCTATGGTGACAAAGTAAAACACAGGTATAAAAGAATTAAAGCTTAGGAACAAGTTTAACTTCTGCACGTGCGTAAGAGTCTTTCAAAGCTTTTAGCCGCTCGCTATCAGCAACTTCTTCAGAAGAAGGTCTTTTTGAAGCAATAGGAGTCATCAACCAATCCACCATGTCGGCCTGCATGCAGGGGCATCAGATATAGGTCAAATTTTCATGGTGCAAAATGCTACGTTTTCCCATTGGACGCAAAAACTAGTATGCAAAGCTCTTGGTGTGTGTGGTTTCCTGGCATTATAATACGCAAATAATTATTACAACTGCGAACATAAATTTTCTTCTGAAACCAAATAGCGAAAAGTTGTACCGTTCCACTATACGGTAGATATACAATGTTATTTGCATGCATGTAAGTACTGAAGGTTAGACAATACAATAATCATAAGTCGGAATGGCTTACAAAACATCATAAACAACTCACTTCTAGTGGGAGATGTGTCTTAAATCTTTCGGGAAATTTTCTATTTCTGATATTGTCCAACTCTTGTACCCTTTCCATTTGTGTGCTGAAAGGGTACAAAAGCTCGAAGAAAATTACCCCCAGTGCAAAAATGTCAACTTTGTTGTTGTACTTGGTTGCTGACAGTTGCTCAGGACTTATGTAAAAATGGGTACCAACGTTTCCTGTGTGCTGCTTATGGTCGTCTCCAAGCGATTTTAGAGCGAGATAAGAGCTACCGATATTGGCAAAAACACTGCCAGTTACTAAACCGAAATCTCCAACCTTGACTTGACCATCAAGAGAAAAGAAGATGTTAGACGGCTTTAGATCACGATGCATCATTCCTTTATTGTGAACATACAGAACTGCTTCTAACGTCTGTATAATAAAATAAATCATCACGATAACTGATAATAAATTATACGTGTATATACAATAAACCTGCTCAAAGAAGTACATCACCATCTGCTTTTTCCTATTCAGAACATTTGTAGATAACCAGTCTTTGAGACTCTCTTTTTGACAAAGTTGCATCTGAATGAATAAGTACGTAGGGGGCTCTGCTATGAGGTCCGTTATACTGTCTGCAACACAAAGTAAATTATTGTAATTATACTTATTGACAAATTCGAAAAAACAAAACGAACAGGGTCAGTATACTAAATGTATGGCAATGTACATGTAGTTCAATATACATACCTTGTCTCTCCCTGTCCTCAATGGAGTCAGAACATGCACTACTTAATGAAAGATCATCTCTGTTATCAAGAAGGTGACGGTTGAAACATCCCCCTTGATTTGATCTATAATAACCCAGTTGAGACCCACTATAACTATGCTGCCCTTCATCCTGAAACTCAATTACAAAAGAAGAGCTGTCAAAGAAATGGTATGTACACAGTTATAGTTAAGTAATATAACTTTACACCCACCTTCTTGATTCAGATGCTGTTATTGGAGGAAGGACAGAGTGAATTGTAGAGTGATTGAGAGAGTTGAATGAAGGACATGGTGAGAAACCTTCACTACTTAACAAAGACGTATTACCAATTTGAGATAAACTGATCAAAGATCTGGTGTTCCCCCGTTTACCATCTTCTTTGCAAATGATATTACTGTGGTGATTCAGAACTTCATGAGTGGTGTGGGACTGAGATTCGCCAGCACTACAAAAAAGAAATAACTGTATTATTATAATCTTCTATTGGACACTTATAAGTCAGGCAATTTTCAATGTTCTAATACAGCGGACACTCTGGTGCTTTGAAAAGTTGAGTAAGCAATGTAGCTTTATAGCCAGCAAGAGTGCTGAAGTTAGATAGCTCGGAGGATTAGCAAATTTTAGATAGCTATAGTGCAACTATTCAGTCGCACACTGTTCTATTAAATTTAGCTAGCTGCATGCTTGTTCTAATTATTCCAGACATTTCACGTGATCTATAAAAATATATTCCAATTGTACTTGGGCAATTCCAAAATATCGTCAGGAATAAGGAGAAGGAGCGGCTGAGTACGGGGATCACGTTTCATAAGTGATTATGACAGAGTCACTTAAGTGGTTGAATCTCTACATGTGTTATACGCAATGCAGGGCTGCAGTTTGCAAGCACTTAGTTGCTTCCATACAAGGAAGTGCGGTTTCACGGGAAATTACGAAACGTGATCCCCGAGTATACGTTGAAGTTAGCCGCTCCTTCTCTTTATGGGCTCCTGATATCGTATAGCGCAAAATTTTCGAGGCTTTCGTGGAATGACTGCTTACCAGAAGCCACGCCTTTAATTTTTGCACGTTATAGCAAATTAAAGAACAACTTTGTTGAACTTAATTTTCGTGTAGGATTGCTAACACGAAATCAGTGAAAATTAAGCCCCTCGAAAATATCCGGTAATATTACTACTTTTTGCTATCCGATAAAATTAGAACCCATACATATACTTCATAGAATCTCTCGAATTGTGGCTAGAAAAGATGTACCATTCAGTCATCTCAAAGCAAAAGACAAAAACATCAGCAGACTGCTGTGCATGCACACATGACAAAAATATTAGATAATAGTCACAGCAGTTGGTACAAGGCATGCTATCTGCTATTACAGAGGGATCCGCTATTTAGAGTTTAAGAGGTTCCACTGAACCCGCGTAGACACTGTTTTGAAGGGATTTAGAAGCAAAGGCACTGCACGAGTGTACTATGAGTGCCTGAGGACTTCTAAATCACATGGACACCTACAAAACGGTATTAATTTTAGATACATGTACAGTGCATGTGCATGTGCAAGCCTTGCCTCGAGGCTTAACTATAATTATTTTGCTTGATACTAACTTGGGGTACTAAGTAAGTTGTAGGAGGTAGACAAACTAACTTTTGCATTCTGGCAAGTAGCGCGATAGGTTTTGCGAAGTGATGAACACTCACCTGGTGTCAAACAACCACCATGCAGAAGATACCGTATAGAGCTTTATTTTCGAGCTAAAATTGCGCGGTTCTTGCAGATTGACCTTGAACCTAGAGTACCTCGAAAATTGTTTACTTCCAGTATTGAATCTCTCCACGCACTGAAAATGAAATCCCTCAATATGTGTGGAAATATTAGCTCCTCGAAAATAAAACATTATACGGTATAAGGCCAAGAAATATAACTATAACGTTTTGCAAGCCAGTATTTAAAATAGGCAAAGAAATGCGAGTGTTTGCAACCATTCTGTATCTGTGAGCACATTTGAGCACAATAATCCACTCACTACGAGGCTCTCCTGGAGAGTGGCATCCATTCCTTCATCTCAGTCCATCCTGGCGGAGCTTTCTCCACCCATGAGTGAAAGTATCTTACAATGGCTGGGTGATCCAAGCGGGCAAGAGCATGAACTTCTCTCATCACTTTTTCTTTAGCTGATTTGCTTGTTGGCAGCTTGATCCTCTTTATGGCATACTCACCACCATCCAGCTTGTTTTGAACATGATAGACAATACCAAATCCACCTTTACCCAAGTGGCCTTTAAGTTCATAATCACTATCAAATCGGGGTATAGGTCTGTAGATTAAATCATCACTTAAATATCAACTTAGCATACATGTACGTATATATACGAGTACTTGCCGTTCTTCTGGAATAGTATCCGTGCTCATATTTAATCCCACGAGAGTCTCTGTGGAGGAGCTTGGAGAAGAAACAGGTGACTTAGGTGAGCCATTTGCAATAATACTTTCACCTGACACAGCACATAGCGGTTGTAACACAGGAAAAAAAGCGTTCTCCTAAAGTGTGATTAGGCATTATAATGAGACCTTTTACCTTATTAATTAGTCTTTTAATTATTATTTAGAATACATAAGTTTGTGCCGAGTGCACCAGCTTAAAATACGCAAATTTGGCTATAGGTGTGTTCTAAAGTAGTCACGTGATCTGTACAGCCTGCCGTTTGACCTGTTAAACCCTACATATTTTGAATCCAATGTAGGGTTTAACATTGTTGGTGTTATTTATGTGGATAAACAGGTAAATTATACTTTTAATTGGCTGGAGATCGTGTAAACAGCATTAATAATTATAACTTACTGAGTTCATGTTTCCATTTGATTCACTCATGAGCTTTCTCAGACGATTGTGATGACGAATATGACTCAAAATCATCACAAATGCCCCGAACAAAATATATTTTGTAAAACTCCAAGCTAAGGATACCAAAGTTCCATGCTTGTTTGGGATAGGAGGTGCCTCGTCCCAAGTGGAGATTTCTCCAGAGTCATTATCTTCAGCAGTGCCATAGTCACTATATGAGGGCTCCAGGTAAAAGTACACTGCATATCCTACAGAGACACGGCATGCATGTCAATGTACCTACAACCATGCATTAATTGATGCTAAACTCCTGAGTATGGAATAGCTAATAGACTTTGCTACACACGAGTCTGAAAGACTGCGATGGCCTTAATATAACATGACTATAGAAGCCTCTTACTTGCACATAATTATTGAGCAGCTATATAGCAACCTACACACACGACACTACCGTATACCTCACTGCGCAATGCAATGCGCATGCATGAGCACACCAATTCATAATTACACTACATCGATCGACAAGTATTTCATGCATTTGTACCTATATTGGCATAAGTGCGCATTATACTGTGTATTATAGTATCATAATAATTATACCCTATCTCATACCATTCGGGCCTGCCGTGCACATTTGAGCAAATCCATTATTGTATACAGTCAATGACTTGGTTCCAGCATCACTTTCAGTGAAAGAATCAGTTTCAGTAGGGGTGGGCAATGCGTAATAAAAGACCTATATAATAATAGTCGGATACATGCATGTTTTAAGATTTAGACACACAATTACTATAATTATAGGGATAGTGTATGTCAATTGGAACCTCTAATTACGACACTTTGAGGTCAATAAAAACATCACACTTGTGGAGGTCGGAGGTTCTGAGGTTTTGTATATGCATGACTTCCTGGGTTTCCTTTGCCAAGGGAGGTATTAAGTGCTCGTATAGGTTACACTGTACTAACCCCGATAGGATTATAGCTTCCCAAAGCTTTCCTCTGTCTGCTAGAAAAGCTTTCTAATTGTTGGACCATCAATCTCTCCTTGGTTGTTGCCACACTTAGATGATCTGTCACTCCTACCACAGGTTGAATGTAGTACCGGCTGTCATAATTAACAAGCATCAGATGAGGAGAGTCCACAGGATATGCAGATAGGGAAACCGGCTGCACCCTTTCCAACCGTCCTCCATCATGAAGCCAAATATCCACAATAGGAGATGAGAGCTGCATGCAGGGGTATTGATTATAGTTTTCGCTTTTATATCAGATAGGCGAACAACTACATGAGTCAGTACAAGCAATAAGTAACTGCATGTGTACTAAAGTCTATTTGTGTTGAGTTTGACCTTCATAAAGTTGTCATAACTTTGTCATACTTTACAGAAATTCAAAGTTTCATATACCATTGGATTCCTTGTTAAAAAGCGCTTCTATCTATATGCCAACCAGCTAAAAGTTAGCATTTTCCATGTAGAAGTCCCAGGCATACTTGTCCACCACATAAAGCATAAATGAAGCCATAATTGACCACATAACTTCGGGGTCGAACACAACGCAAATAGACTTTAGCCTCATTCCCAGACCAAGTTGTCTCTAAAATAACGCTAGGCCTGGTAAAAATTGCACATGGGCGTGTCTACTGCCAAGTTCACTGTCTGCAGCAACTGCATGGTAGAACAGTAGGGAACCATACAAAATTTCCATTCCTTCACACTGGAGTTGATAGTGTGTATACTCCTATACAGCTGCTCAAGAATGTACTGTATGAGTCGATTCTTGGTAGCAAATCTTGGAATTTTGCTAAAGCTTCTGTACGTTATACAAGCTTTGAAAACGCTGTTATAGGGAGGGACAAGCTACAGCTACGTTTTCACATTTTATAGCTGGTGTGGTTGCTCTTGAGGTGGTCGTTAATGGAGGTACATGTACAACTGTATACATAAGCTGTGATTGCATGCGCATGCTCATAATTTTATTAACCCGAGGCGTGTCGCGGCGCCGCGGGTTATAGTAGTTGTTCTGTGTATTTTGAGTCTACTAACCTGGATTTGATAACACTGTGTCTGTACCATGGATAGTCTCAACACAACAAGGTAGCAATTTTAAATTTGGTAGATTTTGATGTTAGGTTAAAGCCGAACCTGCACGTTGGCCTAGATGTGTACACGCGAATTTTACTCAAGCCTCAAATTAACGCTGAGGGTTTGCACTTCAGTGCTATAGTTATTATTTATTATGCAAACCTTAGTTTGCCAGACAACAGATTCTTGAGAACTGGATGACCTACAGATAATACACATGTATTTACAAGAGTTATGAATTGTGTCCATTCAGGCAGAGCCTGAACTGAAAGACAGAATATCGAATTAAACATAGGTAATTAAATATACTTGTTGTAAAAAGTTACCTGTCAATAGCATTAAGCACTCCACCAACAGTGTCAACCTGTAATTTCCAAGGCAATAGGGCAGAGGTGTGACAAGAGAATTTGTCTTCAATTCCTTCTACTAGGGACAAATGCAGACTACCAACAGTGAAATTCCACCTAGAAAAATGTGAAGAACACGACAATGTGTTTATAAGAGTACAAATGCATGTAGATAACAATTGATATGAATGGGTGTCGAAGGGGAAATCTACTGAGTACATGTATATATATACCTGCCTACAGGAACAATCAATATGCATGTCAATGCATATGCTTTGCTTATTAGCCTTATACCGTACCCTCGCAAAAATAAGCCCATCCCCTCTTTTGCTTCAAAGTTCTTGCACAAATGTATTTCAGAGGCAGGGTGGGAGAGGCAGGGTAGGTCACTTTTAATAAAAACCTTAATCATCATCATCCTGAGTTCTTAACCGTTGCTTGGATTATAGCAGCTACCGTTTCTGTTGCTCTTGACCATTTATTTGCCTGCTTGGAAAGCTTGCTATACCTAGTTCTATCCAGTGCAGCAAAAACCATACCCTAGCTACAGAAGGCTAATTTTCCATAGCTTGTGGTTTCGAAGAATGCAATCAAAGGTCAAGGTTGCAATTAAATCTAAGATCTCTTCTCTCAAGCTGGATCGCCTGGGGCGCGATGGCTCAACTGATTTCTGCTACGAATATGAAGATGAAGCTAGTGGTTGTGTAACTGACTAGAAACTAACTTACTGTAGTATTACCTTAGTAGTGCTGTGTGTGTGGGGGTAACACGTGATGTGTTACACGTGTTCAGTTGAATATAAGAATTCTAAGTTACAATGGAGGTCCAGGCCGAGACTTAAATCACTTCACATCCAGGTCAATAGGAGACATAAGTTAACAAAAAGCTTTAGACTCTGGTCTAGAACAGTATCTTTTGGAATCTGTAAGGAGCCTGAACGATGGCTGAAGAAGGTGAAGCGACGAGCACGTGGAACCCAAGGCCTGCCAATACCTTTCGCGTCCAGGAGTATGAAGACGGAGTGGCTGAGACGTGTAGCCACAGCTCTGGAAGTGCCAGCGACGGCCTGTGGTTCAGACCTGAGGCTTATGCTGGAAGGTAGACTCACGGACATGGGCCGGCGTCCAGCTAATGTTCAAGCCTTTGTGGACTCTGGCGAGGAGGATCAAGCACCTATGCTCAGGCTCAGTGATGAATGTTCCTGGAAGTGGATTTGGCGACAACTAGACCAGACGAAGCAGATGAGCCGGAGCTGGAGGAGGATGACTCTAGGAGGGCGGCCTCAACGGAGCAAAGGACAACGGAGCGAACAGACCCCGAGGCCACCGTGACCAGACTTTTGGAGGAGCAGACTAGCCTGGAAGAGAGGTTGAGAGCTCAAGCAGAGGAGCTAGAGGGAGCACATCACTCGTTGAGGGATGCTCAGAGGACAATAGAACAGCTGACAGAGGAGAGGGTACACCTGAAGGAGGAGGAGGCTGCTGCTGTGAGGGAGCAGCGGGAGCAGCTTGAAGAGCAAAAGACCAAAGTTAAGAGAATGTGGCGTATGAACTGAGAACAAATTACTATGTATCATGATGAATGTTGTAATAAAGATTATGAGATCGCTACGCTTCGGACTAGAATAGCTGAGCTAGAGGCGACAAGCGCCCGTGAACCAACTGTGCACAGTGCGGAGCGTGTCACGAGAGATGTAGTGCCCCGCACGAGCCCTCGCCCGGTAACAGTAGCAGCCAGAGATGTAGTGCCAGACCGCCCGGTAGCAGCCAGATTCATACGGGATACAGTTAGTGGTGATAGGAGGGGGAAGCCCCCCCCCTGTGGGTTCGTTCTCTGCTGGGAACCCAGACGTGCGGTTCGAGGATTGGTTGCCAACACTGAAGAGGGCTTCTGAATGGAATAGGTGGTCTGAGGAGGAGTCTCTCCTGCAATTAGCTGGCCACCTGCGAGGTAAAGCCCTGCAGGAATGGAACCTGTTGGATAAGGAGCAGAAAGTGTCCTTCCAGAGTGCAGTGGAGGCCATACGTCGTAGGATAGATCCCCACAATAGAGTGATAGCAGCGACAGACTTCAGGCATACTTCACAAGTCGAAGGAGAGTTCTGATTACATCAGGCGAATAGAGCGGCTGTTTCAACTGCCTTACGTGTGAGACAAGAGACACAATGTTACATGGTCAACTGCATGGAGGGCTGCGGTATGATGTGGTCAAGAGTCCTGCTGTGTCTGGCGCCCAGTCGTACCAAGTTTGTTTAGCTGCCAGACAGGAGGAGAAAAGGGTGGCCAAGTTAAGGCGTAGACAACTCTATACCAGTAGTACTCGCAGTACCTCATCAACAAAGACCCAGGGAGGTTTCCAACAACCTACCCAAAAGCAACCTATCAGTCGGAGATGTTATCTATGTGACTCCCCTGATCATTTAGCTAGGCAGTGTAAGTCACGGAAGACAGAGTCGAGGTATTTCCAACCAACCAAACCTGCTGGTACCAAGTCCGTCCGCTCAGAGCAGAACGATGCCATGATTACAGAGGAAGCAGAAGATCCTAGACAATACTTGTACTCATAATTATGATGAGGATGGAGAAGTAGGGCAGATAAGAGTGGAAGACAGGGGTAGCAAATTCCGAGCAGTTCCAGTACAGGTCCAGGGAGTCACAGCAAAGGGAGTGATCGACACTGGTGCCGATATTAATATCATTGGGGCAGATTTGTTTAGGCAGGTTGCTACTGTCAACCGGTTGCGAAAGCGGGAGCTTAAAAACCCTGATAAGATACCCCATACGTATGATCAACGCCCATTTAAGCTCCATGGCAAGATCATGTTTGACATTACCTTTTTAGACAGGACAATACATACACCAGTGTATGTGAAGATGGACTCACCAGAACAACTCCTCCTTTCTGAGGGGGTTTGTCGCCAACTTGGCATCGTGTCCTACCACCCTAGTTTGGGAATAGAGCCTGTCAAAGAGATGCAGCAGCAGGTAGTGAAGGTACGCCTGGTGGGAGCCGTACGTGTGCTGCCGTTATCTAGCTCAGTAGTGCAGCTGGCGGTAGAGAGGGGAGAGCAACTAGACGGACCAGTACTCCTAGAGCCTACTCAAGATTTGCTGGCCTGCCATTCTGTGAAACACTGGTCAGTAGAATGGATGGATTGGCACAGGTGGTAGTGACCAACCCTACTGGATTCACGCAGTGCCTGAGTGAGGGAATTTGCATGGGATCTGCCACTGCCGCTACGCTTGTAGAGGCAAGCCATGAGTTAGAGGTGGAACAATCAGCAAGCGTCAGGGTGGTAAGTACTGACGATGAGGATACTCGTCGTAAGAGCGATCTAGCTAGGCTCTTCAAAGAAGAAGCAGCTAGTTTGACTTGGCAAGAGAGGGATCTGCTGAACGGACTACTATTTCAGTACCACGAAGCTTTTGCACTGAATGACGAAGAGAGAGGCGAGACAGGACTAGTAAAGCTAGAAATAGACACGAGCAATGCGCGTCCCAAACAGCAAGCGCCGCGACGAGCACCCTTTGCGTTGCGCCAAGAAATAGCGAAGCAATTGAAGAAAATGCAGAGTCTTGGTGTAATTAGACCATCCTCTAGTGATTGGGCGAGCCCTATTGTTCTAGTCAAAAAGAAAGACGGTTCATTGAGGTTCTGTGTTGATTACAGGGAGCTCAACTCAGTCACCAAATCTGACTTGTTTCCCTTACCACGAATCGACGACCTATTGGACCAGCTGGGGAAATCCAGATTCTTCTCCACACTGGACCTTGCCTCCGGTTACTGGCAGGTAGCTGTATGAGTTTATGGTAATGCCCTTTGGCCTCAAGAATGCGCCAGCTGTCTTTCAGAGGCTAATGCAGCAGGTTCTCCGCAGGCTGAACCCGGACCCTTTTGTCTCTGTGTATTTGGACGACATTCTTGTTTTCTCTCGAACCTTTGACGACCACGTACACCATCTACAGTTGGTCATAGAACGGTTGCAGAGTGCTGGACTGAAACTTAAACCTTCTAAGTGTCACTTTATTTGCCACACAGTCGAGTACCTTGGACACTTGATCACTCCAGAAGCCAAACCCACAGCGCGTGTCTGCTGTCAAGGAATTCCCAAGACCTAACTCGGTACACGAAGTGCGCCAGTTTTTGAGACTCACATCCTACTACCGTCGCTTTGTTAAGAGCTTTGCGCGAACTGCACAGCCGCTATACGCGCTGACACGAAAGGGTGCACTGTTTGAGTGGTCGGAAAACTGCGAAACTGCTTTTTGTTTTTTGAAACAACTTTACTTTTTGCGCCAATTTTATGTTACCCAAATTTTGAAAAACCTTTTTGACTGGAGACAGACGCTAGCATTAAAGGTCTGGGAACGGTTCTCTCTCAAGAACAACTTGACGGAAATTACGCACCCCGTGGCATATGCTAGCAGAGCCCTCTCCGTCACAAGAGAGGAACTACTCGATAACAGAACTAGAAACCCTAGCAGTAGTGTGGTCAGTAAGCCACTTCAAGGCTTACCTCTATGGACATGAAGTTACGGTGTACAGCGACCACTCTGCGGTCAAAGCTGTGTTGGAGACCCCCAACCCATCTGGCAAGCATGCCAGATGGTGGATGAAGGTGTTTGGCAGTGGGATCAAGACCATCAACATTGTGTACCGGGCTGGTAAGGAGAATGCAAATGCTGATGCACTCTCACGGAATCCTACTGGACCCACACCCCCTGTTGCCGAGTTTGAGCAAGTACAGGTAGCCTCGGTACAAGCAACCATACCCCAATTATTACAAGCTAGCCCCGAAACTGTCTCCCAAACTTTGCAACCTACTGACACGTCTGTTCAGTCTGATTTTGCTCGTGAGCAGCGTAACGACTCAGAACTTGTTTTACTGATTAATTTTTTAATTGATGACAAATTGCCAAATGATGAGCAGAAAGCTCACCGAATTGCAGCGCAGGCTTTACACTTTTCAGTTATTGACGATATTTTATTTTTTGTTGTTACTAAGAATGGTGGACAGAAGAGATGTGCTGTACCTAAACACTTGTGTGATCAAGTAATGACGGAGAACCACAGTAGTCCAATGGCCGGGCATTTTGCTGGAGGAAAATTATACAAGTCTTTGTGCCGTCACTGGTGGTGGCCCCGTATGTACAGCGATGTGGTTGAATTTTGTAGATCATGTCCACAGTGTTTAATTGTCAACAGCTATGGACGAGTCCTTTACACCCTATACCTGTCCAAAGACCATTTCAAATATTCGGGGTGGATATTATGGATCTGCCACTTACCAGGTCCGGTAGCAAGCACGTGGTCGTATTTCAAGATTTCTTAACAAAATGGCCTCTGGTTTTCCCTGTGAAAGACCAGAAGGCAATTACACTGGCTAAACTTTTTGTTGAGGAGGTAATCCCTACTTTCGGAGTTCCTGAGGCTTTATTGTCTGATCGTGGAACAAACTTGCTCTCTCATCTGATGCTGGACTTGTGTAAGTTGATGGGCATTAAAAAGTTGAACACAACTGCGTACCATCCGCAATGTGACGGGATGGTAGAAAGATTCAACAGAACCCTAAAGACTATCCTAAGAAAACATGCCGCAATGTTTGGAGATCAGTGGGACACATACCTGTATGGTGTCCTGTATGCTTACCGGAATACTCCTCACGAATCAACCGGGGAAAAACCGTCTTTCCTACTCTACGGGGTTGACTGTAGGACACCTACCGAGGCTGCCCTGCTGCTGCCATCCGATGCGACCATTCGGGATTTGGACCTGGCAGACTACCGAGAGCAAGTAGTGTTGACTTTGCAATCTGCTAGAGATCTAGCAGTTAGAGCTATCAAGAAGGCACAAGATCGCTACAAACGCCATTATGATACGGGTGCCAGATGCACCTCATTCAAGATCGGTGATTGGGTCTTTGTGAGGTTTCCCCAAGAAGAAACAGGACGTCTTCGGAAGCTCTCGAGGCCATGGCATGGTCCATATAGGATCACTACATTGAGCGGACCGGATGTGTGCGTAACGGGAGTATATCACCCTGATTCGAAGATGAAAATCCACATGTCCAGGGTCAAGCTGAGTCCCCAAGGCTTGCCCACTGGCTTCTACTGGTATGGTGGGAACAGAAAGAGTTTAGGGCATGTCCCTACGTGGGTTGATGGAATACTGCAGAACGACTCGACAAGAGATGTGGTGGACACTGAAGCCAATCTGACCGAGCACGACTCGACAGGAGACATGGTGGACAATCTGACGGAGGACGACCCGACAGGAGACGCGTTGGACCCTAGCACAGTAGAAGACGGTCAAGATGATGGAGCCCGATTGGTGAGGAGCCCTGAACCGGTTGGCCGATACCCCCTTCGGAGACAGCACCAGCCCCCTAATCGATATGGGTTTGCTCGGGACGAGCAACTGTAACTGACTAGAAACTAACTTACTGTAGTATTACCTTAGTAGTGCTGTGTGTGTGGGTGTAACACGTGATGTGTTACACGTGTTCAGTTGAATATAAGAATTCTAAGTTACAGTTGTGTATGAACCCAGGGGCGCGAGGGTAAACTCAGTTTTACATGTAAAACAAAGCCCACATGGTGTTTTATTTATAGTGACCTTTTGACATTGGCGTATATACCTCCTCTGAGTGTATTTTAACTCGATTATACACCCACCCAGAATGAAGATGTTGAGCATGCGCAGTAGCTAAATGCCACATGTTTAAATGCCACATGTTCACTATGAAGAAAGCAAGTTTTTGGTAGTAGCAGTTCGCTGGACCAAAATCAAACATAATTATAAGTTGCTCTGTGTGGATCTATTTGCCCTTAAAGATGTATATGCAAGGAACAACCAATTAACACAAATCTAAGAAGAAATTCATCACCCGGACCAATTTTGCAGGTGGGTTTTCTGAAACAAAGTATTCTGTTGGAGTATGACCTACCATCCCTCGGGAAGTTTTGCTGCTACATCTGACAAGCAACGAATAGAGTCAGAGTCCACTTTTTCATGTTCATTCTCTTATTGTGCTTTAATCATACTCATGCATTTGTTTATAACATTGTTGTTGTCAATGAAATGAAAATACAATAAATTAATAAAGAATTGTCTTAGAGCAAAGTATAAACCTCGATTTCAGGCCGCGAGTGGGTGTACATTCAAATGAAAACTCGCCGCTTGCGATTAAACGCCCAGTCCCCTGACCTTCTTGCAGAAAATGGTGGGCGTATGTTGCGATGGTACGGTATATGCTACTATACTTGGTAGGTAGGACCACAGCTAAGTAGATTTTGAAACTGAGAGGCCAGTTCTTCGAGCTGAGTTTGAGCTTTGTTAACCAACGCCTATTCAAATTCGCTTTTCTAATTGAAGAACCATTCTAGATCCATAATTCTTTTACATCTCACCATTTCCAGATTGTAATTCGATTACGGTATATCATCTATATGGTTAAATCGAGGTCGTATGGTAGATATATCTCTCTATGCATATTTCCTCCGTAAAACATTGCCCAATCCGCAATATTAACTTGTGCTCACGTGGCCGTAAAACATTGTCCAACTCCGCAATACTAATTTGTGCTTACACCACGTGGTGTTGCTTACTGTGAACTTACATTTCTTCACCAGTGAGCTCATTAGCCTCTCGAACCACTACTCGAGATATTCCAACTTTTAGTACGTCAATCCTCTGAATTAGAGAATTGTTGTCATAGCGATAACATCGGATTGGAGTACACTTGTACAGAGCCTATAATTAAAATGAGGAGTTATAGACGCTGTATGTATACTACATGTATGATAATGCATGTTTAAATGTGAAACAAACCTTTCCGTTTTGCACATTGATTCCAATGACTTCTTTTGTTTTGGATCCAACTAGAGACAACCCACGCCCCTCCATGAGATGGGTAGAGTCAATCAGGTCATCAGCTGTGAATGGTAATATTTCTAGTTTGATACCATCCCACTGGTAGAGTGCACGGTTTAGACCAGGAATGATATTTGGTGCTGCACCACTGGCCTGCGTACAAAGAGAAATATAATTTTAAACCATACACCTATATAAGGGTTCATTGAAATAGAGGTAGGGACTGAGTATTGACAGAAATGTGTATACTGTGCACATAAATTAATTGTAGACTAACTATCGCTTAATTATGCAGAGGCCGCTCTCTTGTATAAAGGCTCTCTCAACTATAGTAGCTTTAGTGAACTTTGGGCTATCTCAGAGGAGGAATACAAGGGTTAAAAGGTAAAAACACCACGTATGTTTTATATGCATGGGTTAATACACCACTAGCTTGATCCTCTTTATAATAGTCGGTTGAGCTATCATGCCCCAGACGAATCAGCTTGAGAGAAGAGATCTAAGATTTCCTTTGACTTGCATTATTCGAAACCACAATACTTCTGTGGCTATAGGGTAGTGTATGATGTACTGGCTTGATAGATCTAGGTATAGTAAGCTTTCCAACCAGGTAAATAAATAACTAGAGCACAGTACGAGTGAGGCTAAATACAGGAATACTCCAGTGTACTTTGACCTTTGGAGTAAAGTGTTTAATAGCCTCGTTTTTAGGCTGCCGTTGAAATGGGAATGATTCCGCTCAGACCCTGCTGACTTGACTGGTGAGTGAGTGATCAGTGAGTAGTAGGTTCATTAGCACTAGTATATCATCTGTGTGTCAACTCCGAATCCAATCCAGAGGGATGCAATGATCATTGTTTTGCAGTTGTGACAACACGTACCTAGATGTGTCAGTATACGAACTATTTGTGTGCTATCGCAATCGCTATACATCTGATACTGCATGCACTTATTATTTATTATAATGTGTCATGTTTGAATGTCTTAATTTACATTCATGTTCATATAAACTGGTAGCCTCGAATCCAGGCCGATCTCGAGGCTAATAAACTGGTGGCGGCACTGGCTATAATGATCTTGTTATTATTCATGTGAAACAGCTTTGCACAAAAGAAATTGAGAAAATTGGATGAATAATTCTGACAGACTTACTCCAATATTGGAGCAACTGATATAGAGTGATTAGAGTGGTAAACAGAGCACAACTCAGGAGCCTACATTCAAAGGAATGGAACAGAAGTTATCTGGGTCAAGAAAATCTGACGCTAAAAAGTCCATAAATATACATGTACAGTGGAACCTCCATAAAATGGACACCATTGGGGACCAGCCTTTTGGCCGTTATAGAGAGGTGGTCTTCCTTGGGAGGTTTCGATTTCCAGCTATGTATTTTCTACGAGTCATTTCTTGCTGCAAATGAATCTTGGGGCTTTGCTAACTGCTTCTTTAGCTCATACAAGCTTTGAAAAGGCTGTAGAGACAAGCTACAGCCAAGTTTTCACGATTGTGCAAAATAATGCTATCTCAGCAATAATTTTCTGCTAATTCTGGGTGTGGCTGTCCGTTCTGGGAGGTTATTTTCCATTGCTAGAGCTAGTTGGGGACTAGAAAGCTGCTCGTTGTACGGAGTAGAGAGGTGGTCGCTTTTGAGAGGTTGCTTTACATTGAAGTCATTGTAGTTTCAATCCGGACCTGAGCTCTTGGCCATTATATAGCGTGTGGTTGCTATTCGGAGGTGGTCGTTAATGGAGGTTCCACTGTACTGGCAGCACTAGCTCTATCGTCATGACACTCAATTAATGAACATGTATAGGCAGCCTGTATACAGTTTTAAACTGTATGCGCATGCGCATGCACAGCTCTATTTATTGTAGAGGTCAAAGTACTTCGGAGTATTCCTGTATTTAGTCGCTTTGCACGGGAGTGCTAACCCTTGGCTGGTTGACATGAGTAATAAACATCAGTGTTATACAATAAAGTTGGCTAAGCAGCAGTAACAGGAACTGTAATTCTAGCTTTCTACTTTAGTGACCCTGTTCCATTGTTCCTGGTACGGGATCACTTCAGCGTGTATAGCTACATGTAGCCATGGAGCCAACGTGTAAGTTTAAGTTTCTTAGACAACGAAGCTTTAGCATCAAAATCTGCCACTATTAAAACTACTATTTACTATTTACTACTAAACTACTAACTGAAGGCTATACCCTTGCTGTAGACGCAGCGCCATGGAATCTAGGTGAGTAGACTCATGTGTCACAAACAAACAAACTAGAGCACTGAAGAGCTAACCCTCGGCTGTTTTATGTCTCACAACCAAGCAGTTAATGATACGGTATGTACATGAACATCGAAGAGCCTAACGGCAACTTACTTAAACTATTTGAACACTATGACAAGGCTTTGAAAATGGTAGTGGTGCATGGTCAGACATACACTAGGACTATAGGATCACAGCAGAATCAGCAGAAAGAAACCTAAAACGTTAGCACTGTGGCCACCCACGTACGTGCCTCGGGTAACAAACAAACAAACTATGTACCAACAGACTACACTATATCTGTGGCCGCCCACGCGTGCCTTGGAAATTATGCAGCAAAGGTCAAGAACCCAGAACAAAACGTTCAAAAAGTGACCCTATTGATCCTCCTCGAGGCTATCCTCTCTGCATGTGGCAGCCATATTGAAACTTGCTGGGGTGCTAGCCTGAGAAGGTACGACATGCAAGCTCAATTAGACTTGATTTGAGAACTGTAATCACATTCGGTTCACATGCAGGCCTAGGTTTATTAATTAGACTATTGATCCTGCATGTCGTACCTCCTCTGGGTGTTAGCAGAGGAGGGAGAAACCACTTAACCTTAGCTAATTAAGGTCACTGATTGCTAAACTTAGCCTAGTTTTTGTGATCAGTTATTTTTCAGGAGTGTTAAATTTTATTTTCGCCAATTTTGCACAGAAGTCAGTGCTGGCCTTGATACCATGAGCGGCTTGTTATCGAGGTCAAAGCAAAGGTGGTATCGAGGCTTATCTCGAGTGAGAATTATAATGGTCAGACATCAGCTAGAAGACAGACCAGAGACTCCAACGTTCGGTCACAAATTGACCGGGTAAAATTATGAATTATCACGTGGCTTGCATTCAATAAGACCAAAAAAACGGGAAATGTCATGTAATCGATTGAAATTAGGTTTTTATAAAACCAGTGCATGATAGTAATAGAAATACAGTGTTTTAAGGGATGGCCAAGTGATAGCTCAAGCAAGAAAAGCAAGAGACAAGCTACTGTGGCTACTTTTAGATAGAGAAGGACTACACATTTCAACTTCTTGACTGAACATTTTGTGCTATGGTCTGACATTTGTCAGAAAACGCTATAATCCTCACTGATATGGCCAGGGGATAACTATGATACCGTATAGCGCGAAATGTTCGAGGGGCTTAATTTTCACGGATTTCGTGGGTTAGAATTCTATACGAAAATTAAGTCCACGAAAATTGTTCTTTAATTAGAATTACCTGCTACCGTGCAAATATTTAAAGGCGTGGCTTCCGGTAAGCAGTCATTCCGCGAAAATTGTGCAACGAAATGGTTTTTAGAGGCCAATCCACGAAATATAAGTGCCTCGAAAATTTCGCGCTACACGGTAATTCCCTCTGATATTTTATGGGGTGCCGTTTGTGTCAAAATATTGATGACAAAAACACAAGGTTTTGGTGGTATTTACTAAACATTTGAGGGTATTTAGCAAACAACTGAGGGTATTTAGCAAAGGACTGAGGGTATTTACTAAATAACTGAGGGTATTTAGCAAAGGACTGAGGGTATTTACTAAACAACTGAGGGTATTTAGCAAAGGACTGAGGGTATTTACTAAACAACTGAGGGTATTTAGCAAAGGACTGAGGGTATTTACTAAACAACT
This sequence comes from Halichondria panicea, assembly GCF_963675165.1. Taxonomy (NCBI): domain Eukaryota; kingdom Metazoa; phylum Porifera; class Demospongiae; order Suberitida; family Halichondriidae; genus Halichondria; species Halichondria panicea. The sequence goes on from NC_087378.1 coordinate 3,188,028, forward strand.
GAGGGTATTTAGTAAATGTCTGAGGGTATTTAGCAAAGGACTGAGGGTATTTAGTAAACAACTGAGGGTATTTAGCAAAGGACTAAGGGTATTTAGTAAACAACTGAGGGTATTCCAAAGGACTGGGGGGAGGTATCATGTTTAGTAAAAAAAACTGAGGGTATTTAGCAAATGACAGAGAGTATTTAGTAAATAACTGACTAATCTGTAATCTGCTCCTGGTATTAGGGAGAATACCCTCAGTCGTTTACTAAATCCCCTCAGCCATTTACTAAATGCATGTGTGTGCCTTCAGTTATTTGCTAAATCCCCTCAGCCATTTGCTAAAGTACTCTCAGTCGTTTGCTAAATGCCCTCAGTTGTTTGCTAAATCCCCTCAGTTGTTTAGTAAATACCCACAGACATTTACTAAATACCCTCAGTTGTTTACTAAATACCCTCAGTCCTTTGCTAAATACCCTCAGTTGTTACCCTCAGTCCTTTGCTAAATACCCCAGTTGTTTAGTAAATACCCTCAGTCCTTTGCTAAATACCCTCAGTTGTTTAGTAAATACCCTCAGTTGTTTGCTAAATACCCTCAAATGTTTAGTAAATACCACCAAAACCTTGTGTTTTTGTCATCAATATTTTGACACAAACGGCACCCCATAATATTTCCCCAGACATGTTTGGTACAAGATCATGTAGATAATTTTTTTCTCTACTTTTGTATTTTTTAATTAATTTTGTGTAGGCTGCCATATTAAAATCAATGTTTGGTTGCTTTACTGTACTGTACTACAGTCTGTAGCTAGATTACAAAGTCAAAGATAGTGAGGCAAGAGATTCTCAAGCTAGCTAAAGCTAGTGCAGTGCAAGTGCAAATTCCCGGGAGCCTTGGCTCCACCCCATCGTTGCTATGGGCTTGCAGTGGAAAAAGAGTTAATTTTAGAGCTTCCTGTCATGTGACCGTAACTAGCCTCTATTACGTGGGCCAGAATTAATAGGCGTTTCCAATCCCTTTCTGTTCGTTTATCTATGAATTAAGAGTCATTCCATATCAATTCAACGAAATTTAAAACGTGACGTCTTCAGAATTGCACAAAACTTGGTTATGTGTATGAGGAATGGTATGATAACATCTCATAAAAAAGTTTGGGTTTGTAAACAATATGGCTTCTGAGATTGAGTTAATAAAAAAATGCAGAAATTCCCCACTTTTAGAAACTGGCTGCTATTAGTTAACCTGTAACTTTCTAACCATTAACTTTCAAGACTAAGAATGTATATCATCCTGTTGCCCACATCACACTACATCCCACAACATATCTCATGATCCCATTGGAATCCCAGAATCAAACTTGTCACACTTCAAGAGAATGATACAAAGAACATGATACTCAAAAAGGTACAGAAAAAAAACAGCGTTTTTTGAGAAGCCAGACTTCAAAGAACACTAATTAGATGGAATATCCAAACTTTATCGAGTGAAGCCATACAATATGCAAAATGATGCGGAATTTCTTAGGCAACAAGATGATATGCATTCTTAGTCGTTGAAAGTTAATGGTTAGAAAGTTACAGTTTAAATTTCGTTGAATTGATATGGAATGACCCTCAAGTCAAGTGGTTCCTCCCTCCTCTGGTGTTAGTAGGCCTAATACATGAACGCCTCTCTCAAAATTAATCGTAGCCTCCTTTTCCAGCAAAATGAAACATTAATTATAGCTTATAATTATGACAGATTGTTCTACCTCACTATAGCTGAGAGTTGACTTGAAGAGTGGCTGCTGTGTGTCGTAACTCCACAGCTTCACTCCACTGGCATCCAGGGCTGTCAGACCACCATCAATGGTGCTGACATAAAGCTTGCAGCTATAATGTACATTCAACAGCAATATCTATAAGTATTATAGCTGTATATACATGCAAATGTATACACTGTACATTATACATTGCACATGCAGCTGTACAGACACGAGTTAGTGTACATACCGTATACTCTACTGAGATTACGCCCACCCTAATTGCATGCTACAAAGCAGCTACAGATGGGATGGGCTTAATCTCGAAAACAGTAGTTTTTGCTTGAAATTAAGCCCACCCAGGTGTTTGCCAGGTGTTTGCCTCAAAATTACGCCCACTCATTAAGAAACTAAGTCTTTTCTGTCTGCATCTGAGGCTAGTCTCGAATACCAGCCGGTTCTCATTGTAAGCGTGGGCGGGAGAGAACCGTCTGGTGACTCTGGGCAGAACGTTCTGTCAGTCAGGAATGTAATCATCCTGTTAACCACGTGGATAATACAGTAGAACCTCGCTAATCCGGACCCCTTTAATCTGAAACCTCGCAAATCCGGACAAAATGTAAACTGAAAAAGAGGAGGGGCTGTCAGTGAATAGACTACTGCGCATGCGCAATCCATATTGCTTTGCTGAATCAGCTCAAGACAATGGCCACTGCAAAGAAAACGAAGAAAGAGCTCGCAAGACTCACTGTATTGGAGAGAAAGTTGAGATAAAAGACTATTCTAGCTAGCAGCTTCCCTTCTGGCCACAATAATATCATAATACATGTATAAAAGTGTCTTCGTTAACGATATTCATAACCAATTAATGACATCCGTTAATCCGGAAATTTCATGTATTCGGATGGGGTCTGGTCCGGCTCTATTCGGATTAGCGAGGTTCTACTGTAACCCACACAATTTGTTGTATAGAGCGGTTGCATTCTCGAAGCTATCTTACATTCTTGTGGGTAAGGCTCCAATGAATATACTCTAACCCCATTCCATCCGACGACAGAAAAGCAGAGGAGACGCGAATATGGCAAGCCAAGTGTAACAAAATTACCAAACCGTTACCCTGGGGTGACAATCACCCTTACGCCGGGGTAAGCTTACAAGATAGCATCATCCCTTCTAGTCACGTCAACGACCACATCCTCTCTCAGGACCCTAACTATGGCCCCACCATTGTTTCGAAGCAGCTGGAATCCAAGAGACAAGTTCATCAACAAAATCAAGCAAATAGCCTTGCTGAAGCAAATCGGATCTCGGAGGCCTTGCCGGACCCATTAAGAAGAGCGATGGGTTTCGCAAAAGAGAAGGGAGCATCAACATGGCTCACTGCCATACCATTGGCGGAACACGGTTTTGCACTCCACAAGGGCGCTTTTCAAGATGCCCTAGCCCTCAGATATGGCTGGACTCCAGCAGACATGCCCCTAAAATGTGAATGTGGAAACAACTTATCAGTGGAACATGCCATGTCCTGTGCTAGGGGAGGATTCCCCTCAATCAGGCACAACGAGATCAGGGACCAACAGCCACCCTCCTAACAGAAGTGTGCAATAATGTTTGTACAGAGCCGGAATTACAACCTGTCACAGGAAGCTCTGAGAGGTGCCTCAGCCAACCGCCAGGATGGAGTACGGCTAGATATAGCAGCCAACGGTTTTTGGGGAGGAACATTTGAAAGAACTTACTTTGACGTTAGAGTATTTAACCCCTTGGCCCCGTCCAACAGACATACCCAACTCTCCCCCGCATACAGAAAGCATGAAAGGATCAAAAAGCGGGCCTATGAACAAAGAATAAGAGAGATCGAACATGCCACCTTTACACCACTTGTACTTTCTGCCACAGGGGGGCTAGGTAATGAGGCCAACACATTTTACAAAAGACTGGCATCACTTCTGGCAACCAAATGGAACATTCCCTACAGTAGTACTATGTGCTGGCTAAGATACCGACTATCTTTCTCTCTCCTCCGATCATCAATCATGTCCATTAGAGGAGCAAGGTCCTCATGTGGGCACGTAGCTAGCGTTAACCCCTACAGCCGTGGACCTGGTTAACTCTGAATGTAACATTACATTATGAACTATTTTCACTTACTCTTTTTCACTTACTTTAAAAAAACAAAAAGTCCTACATGCGCAAAAAAACCCCGGGGTGAAGGATAAGTTTACGTAGGGGTGAATCTACCCCGGGGTAGATTCACGTGTTTTTGCGCATGCTCAGTGTGCTATTAAGTTATCAAGCAGCCCCACCCCTCTATAGTTGTTGCAACCTTTAGAGAAATGACCCTACAACCCCAGAGAACCTCTGCTACAACCCTACACTGTTAGACACACACTGTCAGACACATGACTACAGCCTGAGTGCAGAGGGCTGCTAGCTTGCTCCAGTATAAGTTGGCTTGGTAGCTTCAACATATGGTTTCGAGCTCAGTGCCACCAGAAAACCTTTGTCCATTCAGCTTATAGACCTCGGTAATGTCCAGCAACTGCCCACCCACTCACCACACCGGTGATCCTTCATCCTTCATCGATCGTTCTGCTACACTATTTGTTGGTAGGACAAGTGCATGGCAGTGTGCCGAGGTGGTTAACGGGCAAGTCTTGAGGTAGAGTAAGGCCTGAGAATGATTGTAGCACTATAAGGAGCCAGAAGGCTGAGCTAGGTTACTCATCTACGTCCTCTAATACCCTTCGACATTTCCTTCTTGCATAGATATTATTGTTCGAGTATGAATTCAATATTAACCGTTAACTGATCACCTCTCATGTGATGTATGTCATCTCTGTTCTACTTAAGTTTGTCATGTGCTCTATATGTATCAGTGGAATGTTCTAAACTCTCCATGTCTATATCTGCATGTGTCTCCTCCTGTTCTATTTTTAGTGTTTGTTTTTTTGTTGGTCTCTGCACCACATGGTTGAATCTTTATGAATCTGATCTATGTACCTATAAGCTTGTATCTATACTAGCTTATAGGCACTAGGTTACATTAACCGCCTAGGCTACTGGCTAGCTAGAACTGTCTATCTGAGAGAAAGAACTCAACAGTTGAAGCTCTGTAACCATGCAAGCCTCAGGCTGTAGTCATGTGTCTGACAGTGTAGGGTTGTAGCAGAGGTTCTCTGGGGTTGTGTAGGGTCATTTCTCTAAAGGTTGCAACAACGGTATAGAGGGGTGGGGCTTCTTGATAACTTAATAGCACACTGAGCATGCGCAGGATTTACCCCTACGTAAACTTATCCTTCACCCCGGGGTATGCTTATCCCGGGATAAGGGCGATCCTCACCCCGGGGTAAAGGTTTGGTAATTTTGTTACACTTGGCGCGAAGCACTTAACCTTTGCTACTTAGGTCTCTAATTGCCGTTGTGTTAATTGCATGCCAGTCTCATGAATTAACCGCCCTTCCTAAGTGAAGACCTAGGAAGGGCGGCTGATTCGTGAGACTAACCAACAAACTGAAAGTACATCATGCAAGACAGCCTGGAACAAAGAGCTTGCCATCAATAGAATCATGTCAGGGAATACTCCAAAACAACCAACTATAAGAAGCCATCACCTATGATTAAATATATCCAGCAATCTCTGGACCATGCATGTACCACAGCAGAAGCCAAAACAACCAGCTATAAGAAGCCATCATCTATGATTAAAAGAAGTTATATCCAGCAATCTCTGGACCATGCATGTACAACAGTAGAAGAGCCTCCTTTTACAATGTATATACGTATAAAGTGGACCGTACATGCATGCTACATGCAACAAAGGCCAGCTATTGAGAAGCCTGGCCAAAATCTCATCCTCCCTGTGTTCGACTGTGGGAGGGAGCAGCTCAATACTTGACTGAAAGTGGTCGCAAAGCAGCTAGGAGGCTAAACGCACAAGTAAGTTTTATTCTCTGTTTTACGTTTTAATAATCCATTCTCGTTCACACAGTTAATGTGCATGTGACGCTCATTCAACTCCAAAATGATCTTGTTGTTGCCAAACCAAGTTCAAGATACGACAAGAAATGAAGATTTTGATGAGCTCGAACATTCTTCCTCATTAGTATTCACACCTGAGTTTGCCAATGTGGTCAATGTCGATGGATTGAGAATCAAAGACGGCAAGGTGTTGAAGTGGCAGGTGCTACATACACAAGACGGTAATAATAGTGAGGGGAATTGCTGTTTGTTTTCGGCCAACGGAACCCCGGACTATATTCAGACGCAGAGTCTGAAACAATCACGCACCATACCTTTCAAGGTGATCGGATGTATTAAGGAAAAACTATATCCAGAAGTACTCTGAAAAGCAAATGTACTTATTGACGAAGGTGTCCCTGTACCTATATATAGAAGTACATGTTAAACCTGACAATCCTGTGACTCCAAATGCAATTGCGTTGTAGACGGTTCCTTTGGATACGTAGTGAAGGAAGCACGGGATGCTGTGTACGATGCCCTCATAAGGAATGACATTACTGTTGTAAAATTCAAGTGGGTCATATATATCAGTGACTGGTATACCGTATGGGCCCAGGTATATATTCACACGTACATTAAATGAAGGCATTTGATAAAACAGTAATAATTGATGGCAACGAGGGATCCATTGGTTTGGGGAGAACTTTCCTCCAATTTTACTTGACGGTGTGAAGTGTACCCACCATATCTCTGAAGAAGCATTCCACATATCACATCTTGTTGTGGAAGCTCTTGAATGCTCCTCAGTGCAAGTGAGAGAGATCTTTATAGCAGTTCACACCTGTGTACCCATGGTTAGGCTCTTGAATCAGCCGCCCTTCTCAAAGTCTCTCCCCCCCCCCCCTCAGGTATGAAGGGCGGCTAATTCATGAGACTGGCATGCAATTAACACAACGGAAATTAGAGACGTAAGTAGCAAAGGTTAAGTGCTTCGCGCCTCCTCTGACAGAAAAGTATGCCCAGAGTCACCAGACGGTTCTCTCCCGCCCACGCTTACAATGAGAACCGGCTGGTATTCGAGACTATATCGGAGGCCTGCCAGCTCTTGACAAATACATCAACTTATACAACATAGTAATGCATAGGTAAAGTGTAGCTATAGGTATAAAGAAAGTACATGCATTCAAGTCAAGATTCTGTATCAGAAGTTGTTCCTTTTCACTGTGTCAGAGTCTTCAACAGAGATTCTGAGAAGATTGTCCTTCTCTCTTATGATACTACTACTGTCTACTATATCTAGCTATATTCAGAGCTAACCAGGTTTTACACAAGAAACTGCTTGACAACAGCTCACTGACAATTAATGCATCACTTCCTGGTGGTCGTATTCTCGAGGCAAAAATTAGCCTATTATTATGCAGGAACTTTCACTGAAAAATGGGGGTGGGCGTAATTTTGGACGTGGGTATAATCTCGGTAGAGTATGGTACATCACAACTGAGAATCAATTTCATACATGTAATTATAATTATAAATCAAACCTTTCATGACTGCCTAAACCACAGGAGTGAGAGAGAGGGCTTTCAACGCTGTGAACTACATTATTTATTGGCAGTAGACACAGAGCAGCAAATAGAGACCAAAAGGAAGAAGTCATTTCCTTACACATTTTAGAGCACCTGCAAAAAAAATTTTTTTTACCGTACATGTACATGGCACATGTTAACAAATACAGATGCCCACCTCTGATTTTACTTTACTAACTCACTAGCTAAGTTTGTGGAGTGTACAGAGGCAAGCTAGTAAAGTTATTCCAAATTGTATGCTAATTTTGTGCTACTGAGAAGTAAGTTGTACATGCAGAAGAGACAAATTTACGAGGGAGTACAGCATTTTAATTGCTGTAAAAACGAAGCACACAAGTATACATGATGGTAATTCTAGCCTAAATTTTTCTTAACGCTAGAAACACAGCCGCAATTAAACCGCAGAATAACGATTCCTCTTTCCTCTTCAATCTAATTCCACCAGCGAGCATAAATTATAGATCTAGTGCCGAACATCAGCAAACATTTTATAGCAATATTCAATGGCTCTGAACGACGAACGATTCTATACTACAGTGCCTTCAGGTAAATACCACAATAGGGTGATCGAGTAGTTGTACTTAAAAATAATGTATCTCAATATTGGAACATTTCTAGAAATTGTGCTGATACCATCATACAGGTGAATGAATAAGCTACAACATTATTCAAAAATATTTCCAAAAGTTGTTGTAGTGGGAAATCGTTATAAGTGAAAATGGGGGTGAAAGCTTTGAGCACGTATGTGGCATGTGTACTGGTCGTATGGTGCATACTTGTGGCATGTGTACTAGAAAGTACGAAAAATAACACTGTGTGCCCAATGGTAGCAGGATAGATGCACAAACACAATTGCTTGCATTTGGCATGCATGCATGCATAAGGGTGGAATGAACGCAGCCACATACAAGCAGAATGTGTGCAAATCATACATGCAGCATAGATGCAGTCTGCATACATATCACGCACATTTAGCACACGTATTGCATATTACTGTTCGCTCTCATCCTGCACTTGTTTCGCGCATGTGGCCAAATATCAAGGTGCAGCATACATTGTGCATACATGCATAACTAATGCTGGATATGCGCACAACTAATGTGCATGTGTGCAGCGTTTATATAGCGTTTATGCGCAGCACACATGTAGCACACTTCACATTTCTGTAAGGGTAGTTTGACTCACATTAAAGGCTGTTGCAGCCTCTTTATAATCTTTCATAGCATCATCTGTTCGCACAAACCTTCTATTCAACATAATGAGTTAGCCTTGCACTAAAGCCAGGGTGTCATACAGCTAGGGGGGACACCCCCCTCTAGCTCTAATCCCCTCCCCCCCCCCTAAAAGTTGCATTCAGTACTAGTTGTATGACTGAGTGTCCATAGCTGGCAATTTTACATACTAACAGGGTATTGAAATAACATTCGACCTTTTTTAGCAACATTTTCTAGTTACTTTTCTTATTTCCTCCCTCTACTTCAAAATCCTGTATGACACCATGAAAGCGCTAGCTAAAAGAGTTAGAAAAGATCTGTTAAAGCAGCTAGCTATAGTAGCCATTTGTGAACTTGATCTCTTTGCAGGCACATCCTTTAATTTCCGAGTGAAGCGAGATTTATGTTCAGGTCCTATTTAAGATTTTCCGTGGCAGTGGTGGTGGTTGACGTGATGTCGAGGCAAAAGGAGCTCTACTTGGACTTCGGGTGAACATGTAGGCTTTGATACTTGGCGTGGAGTCTTGGCAGATGTGCTGAGGGACGTCGGGCTCACAATCTTAGACCTCAGCAATAGCCAAGAGTGGCTAAACCGGAGCCTGGACGGTCTAACTTAAAACATTTTTTCTTGTGTGTCGACCATTATAACGTCTTTACCAGATTGAATGCACATACACCTAACTTTCTTATGTGATGATTATTAAGTCCAGATTTACTTTGATATTTTTGATTTACTGAGTGAGGATTTATTGCATTTAATGTATAATTATATACACTAGTAATTATTTCAATGCGCATGCGCACTCATATCCTCACATTTTAGAGAGCTCAGTGGCAGAAAAATCAACTTACGTAATTACAGCGCCTTCATAATTTAAGTGCCACGTCAGCATCAGCATAATTTTTAGGTCCTAAAAGAAGCGCCAACCGTTGCCGGAATTATTTTTTCTGGCGTTTATAAAAAGGCTTGTTTGAGACATCAAGACAATCATCCTGCATCTTTGACCCTTCACACTTCTAAACAGTTGTCTAACCCGTCGATAAATGTTGTTCATAAGTCACTCAGCTCCCAATGGTGCAGCTAGCAAGTGAAACTGAGCTAGACCACGCCTATTTTCTCTACAAATTATATACTAGCTGTAGAACATAAGCGCCACCATAATTTAGGCGCCAGCTGGGCTGAGCGCGATTTTTTGTGTTCTAAAAGATGCGCCACTCAGAAGTAGAATTAATTTTTTCTGGCACTGTAATTACATCAATTACGGTACTTCTTTTTCTTGAGGTTCTATACCGGTAAGCCACAAAACAAGACAATGATACGTACATATAGAATAGATAACAATAGAATATTAGATGCATGTACACAAGTCTGGTAACAATAGATACATGTACACAAGTCTTTTCTCTGCTTGTTTAGATACTGCACTGTCTATGCTGTACTACTGTCTGTGCTTATACTGTCTGTGCTTGAATTATCTCTTACTCTGTGCCTTTGACAAAGGTTTGCTCCCACTGTTTGGCTACAGGCCATTTAAATAACATGCAATACGTTGCTTCAGTATCGTTGAAAATTATTATGCCTCGGTGCGCATGCACAAGCGAGGTATACGGTAGTGTGTTTGTGTGTGTGTGTGTGTGTAGATTGCTACAGCTGCTCAAACATCAATGAACAGTAAGTAAGAGTTTCTATAGGCTTCTAGTCGTATTTTAATTCGTTGATTTGCAAAATAATGCTTCGTTCTCGAGTTATGCCTAGTTTTGCTTACTTGGAATGCCATTGCAGCCTTTTCAGAAGAGTGCGTAGCAAAACTTGTCCATGGAGTGTTGCTACTCTACTTAGTAGTTAGTTCTGCACCAGAACGCTAGCTATTGGTAGCTGCAACAGTGAGAAGAGAGCTGCAAAGCTCTACTGATGCAGCCATTAATCTTAGGCTTGAACTTTTGGCATCGATCGTTTTTATCATTGTTGATCATTACCCACTCTTTGAGCTCTGGATTCTGCCTGCATGCAGCAAATTAATCAATGCAAAAATGTTTATCAAAATTAATGTTTATGATGATAGTGTGTAAAATGCTATTAGTAGCTTTATGTTATGTAGCTTTGGCACCTCGACCGAGGCATTAGCACCCGCGGTGCTTTCGCGGGTGCTCAAGCCATCAGATATATAGGCTTCTGTTTCCATTCAGCTTCTCTCCTATATTAAATGAAAGCACCGCGGGTGCTGATGCCTCGGTGGAGATGTCAAAGCTATACCCTAATGTTACTATTATAGACGGGTAGTAATTTTAGCATACTAATTTTGGCAGATTTGTAGCAAATTCATTAGCACAATAATATAGTTGTCAAAAGATGTACAAGTGCGAGTTTTAGGTTGAATGGAAAGTTTGGAGTCAGATACAGATGAAAAAAGGGCTAGCTTGCTTAGCATACTCTAAAAAGTATATACATTAAGAGTACATTAGAAAACAATAAGGTATATCATAAAGCTACACACATTATAATTTTCATGATGAACATTTTAACATAAAACCATAATTGTTGTTAAAACGATCAATGCCAAAAGTTCAAGTCTAAAATTAATGGCTGATCATCAGCAGGGCTAGCGTTTTAGTACAGAGCTAAGTACTAAGTAGAGTAGCAACACTCGGTGAAAAAATTTTGCTCTTCTGAAAAGCCTGCAATGGCATTCCAAGTAGGCATTACTCGAACGAAGCACTATTTTGCAAATCCACGAATTAAATTCCTCTTAGTTGCACTTCATTGATCCTTGAGCAGCTGTAGCAGTCTACACACACACACACAGACAGACAGACAGACACACTACCGTATACCTCGCTTGACCGAGGCATAATGACTGTGGAATTCAATTCTGTCAACAATTGCAATCAACAATAATAACGTAACATTATACCTTTTCACCTCTTTTGAGCGAAAGTAAAACAACGGTGAGAGGCATTAGCACAAGCTTGCACCACTCATTAGCTAAGTATCACACACATTTGAAATACTTCTTATTTAGAACAGAACGAATTCCACAGTTGGTACTTATATTAGGGTGGTTACCCGAGGCGCGCGTGGGCTTACAGCATGAACAGCCTTCACACAAGAAGTTATTATGCCTCGGTGCGCATGCGCAAGCGAGGTATACGCGGTAGTGTGTTTGTGTGTCTGTGTATCTGTGTGTGTGTGTGTGTCTGTCTGTGTGCGCGTGTGTGTGTGTGTGTAGACTGCTACAGCTGCTCAAGGATCAATGAAGTGCATATAAGAGTTTCTATAGGCTTCTATAGTAATGTTTTCTTGGATTTTAATTCGTGGATTTGCAAAATAATGCTTCGTTCTCAAGTTATGCCTAGTTTTGCTTACTTGGAATGCCATTGCAGCCTTTTCAAAAGAGCACGTAGCCAAACTTGTTTACCGAGTGTTGCTACTCTACTTAGTAGTTAGCTCTGCACCAAAACGCTAGCTATTGGTAGCTGCAAGAGTAGAGAAGAGAGCTGCAAGGCTTTGCTGATGGCAGCCATTAATTTTAGATTTGAACTTTGGCATTGATCGTTTTTAAGAACAATCATGGTCGATCATTACCCACTCTTCGAGTTTTTGCATGCAGCAAATTATCATCATGTGTATAAAATTAAGCTATTAGTAGCTTTATGTTATGTAACTTTGGCATCTCCACCGAGGCATCAGCACCTGTGGTGCTTTCATTACTTTTTAGTAGTGGCAGATTTTGATGTTAAAGCTTTTTTCTTCTTTGTCGAATAAAGCCAAGAAGCTTGAACTTGCACGTTGGCTTGCATGGCTGCTACTAGCTAGTCTACCAGCGGCCTTTATTCGAGGCACATAATTATATTTACAGCTGAAGTGATCTCGTACCAGGAAAAGTGGAAAAGAATCACCAAGTATTAGTAGAAAGCTAAAATTATGATTGCTTATCCTAGCCCTAGGAGCCATATTTCAGGATTTTTAACTTTGCTGTGATCCTGTATGTCTCAGGCACAACAAAAAAAAACTCTGTTCTGTTCTAAGCCTCGATCTATAGTCAGCTTCCATGCCCTAATGTATTAACATTCCTCTGGTATAGATCTTATACTTTTATTATTCATGTAAACAGCTGAGGGTTAGCACTTCAGTGATCTAGTTCGAACGACTACGATACCGGTATAGCATAAAATCTGCTATAATGGCTCCTCCAAGATATTTCGTGGATTCAGGAGCACGCACATAGGTAGCCTCGATTCCAGGCCGCTCTTCCTCGAAGAGAGGGCCTGGTATCGACTGCTTGCGCATGCGCTAACCATTAGCCAGATACTGGCTAACGCAGGATAACAACGTGTATGCTCAGTAAAACAACGACGTCACAACGAACGGAAGTGGATTGAAGGAAGTAGATAGAAAGTGTTCAATTGAAGGTTTCTAAGAAAGAGCTGATAGCTACCCGTAGCCTGCTATGCTAACAAAAGACCCACAGCCTGCAACAGTGTGGATAACAATCATCTAAACGGAGTGAAAGCTGACAAAAGCCTAGTGGACAGGCCACGCCCATCTAATACTAATTTTGGTGAAAGTCTGCTATACTACTGCTGCTGACACTATCAGAAAGAAAATAGCTGTACATAGCTGCACAACAAAGCTACAGCTCTGTCTGTAGCTAGCTAAATAGCTCTGTGTATGACGTTCAATACTTTGTCAGGATTCAGTATTATAGGACATTCTACGGGAACAAATATCCAATAATGTTGCGCATGCGCAAGCAGTCAGTAGCAGGCCTACTCTTCAGGGGAGGCTAGTGAAGGAGGCTAGCACATAGGCAGACCCGAAAAGGCTCTTTTTTAAGGCGCCACATTAAAATAATTACGCTGGTAAATGGACTGTGCATAGCGCATGTGGCACCTACAGCAGATTTTCTTGGTCTTCCAACAGGTCTATGCATGCGTAGGTTTCACATGTTAAAGAGGTACTGTGGTTTGTTTTGGCTTGGGGTCTGCCCAGATACGTGGAAGGAAGAATTCTGTGATCTGTTTGCTCATTTTACCTCTACCAACATGCCGTCTAAGAATAATTACTCATACGTGGTGGAACTCCATTTGGAGTTTAACAATTACTTTGGAGGCTTCATGGCGCCTTAAAAAGAGTTTATACGGTAAAGTGTGGGGATCTATGGGTATACAAGAAAAGAGGTACTTACCCCAAAGGATCACAAGACATGCAAGGGCTCACCATGATAGCTACACGTACATGTAGTCCCAGATCCCAAAGATGTTGTTCATCAAATTGTTCATCAACAATCTATCTGCCGTTGACCTGTGTTGTTGATATAATTATTTTTAACGTCATGGATAATAATCGCATAATTAGGAACAGTCACGTGCCAAATTCACCAGTCAATCCACAACATAATTATCAGCACAAGATGGCGCTGTCCCTTGACTTTCAAAACCGAGTTCTATATGCTTGTTCGTGCTCGCAACTGGCTCCTTTGAGTGACCTCTACTTTTGTAGACACTGTAAGGTTCCACGGTGCCAAGATTGTGTGTTTTCTACTGTTGAAAGTTTCTCTTGTCCTCATTGTTTTGAAGCTTGTAGTGTAACCACTGAGCTAAAAGCCAAGAAAGGACGTTGTAATCATTGTTTTCAGTGTCCTCAATGCTCATCAACACTCACAACTCGCTCAGTCATTGTTCCTAGTGAGGTTCTAGCTCAAGGCGAGCAGCCCCCATCGAAAGATATCATGTTGGGGTCTTCCTCAGCACGTACACCTTCAAAAATGACTCCACCTACAATTACTTCGACATTGAAGTCACCAGGAGGCACCAAAGTTTACTTTCTCTCCTGTTCTCACTGCAAATGGAGTACTCGAGATGTTGGTATCAAGGACAAGCGTTCACCAGCCGATTTCAAAGATAAAGTCAGCCTTCATCAAGCAAGAATCAGTGAGCTTGTCAACTTCTACAAAGAGTATGCTCTTCAAGATGTGGCAGAACGTGAAAAGGTAAAGAAACCCCCCACTACCCGTCGGGCTCGAACTTATGGAGGTATGCTCGACCCGACCAAGTTTAAGCCATTACTGTCTTGTGGTAGCGACAGTCCTACAACTAAGCGAAGAGGCAGCTCTCAAATATCCTGGGACTGCAATATTTGTGAAAAGATGAAAGCAAAACCTACTGATCCTGTTCCTCCTAGTCAAGATTTGTATTCCAAACCTCTAAACCTTGCTGAAACACCGTCTGTACTTCAGCGTTTGATGGACCCGTCATTCCAACCGTACTCTTCTTCAAATTTTTGGCCTCGTCAACTTTTTCTAATTGCTAAAAAACTGCATCGCTGCAATGGTTGTGACCACATTCTGATCAAAGCTGAAATGAATCCGGGGTCTATTCGCTTTAAAATTCAGCAAATTGCTTGGCATGTATTCCCTCACATTTGCATTGTGGAAAATCCTAGCTTGGAGGCTGGTAAAGAATCGGAAGTGCTTCTCTCTATTTCAAATCCTGTGAACTACTCAATGAGTGTATCATTTCAACAGTTTGATCCAAATAAAACCCGAGTTAAGGAAACGGTTTCACCGTGTTCACTCCCAGACTCCTTGTTCCTGCTTACCCCAAATGATGACCTTGGGGACCTGCTTGACGAACATACCAATATTAAAGATGATCCTCAAGTTGTTCATTCACGGCATCCCGGCAAGTTGATTCTCAAGTTTCGTGTGACTGCACAAGATGTTTCAGAAAGCATCAAGTTTATGTTTGAGATGGTATTCAGTCACAAGCCTATGATTGAGGCAGATCAGAACCATGACGAAACTACAGTAAAAGTACCTGTGTTGGTACGATTGTTGAGATGTATATAAGTGTAGCAATTATAGTTTTAGGTATTGCCCTTGGTATTGTCATAGGTTTCCTTTACGGTATTGTAAATTTATTGTTGGAACTTATCACATGATGGTAAAATTGTAAAATTACTATGGTTACGTAACGATTCAAGACTATAATTATCATGATAATTGCTCATAATTATGATCATAGCTAGCTAGCTATTAGCTGAAGACCCATAAAATATATCTAGCTAGATAATACGTGTAGATAATATTGTCTCTGTTCATTTCTAGTCAAAAAGAAGATCGCTAAAGCCTCTGTGTCATTTCTGGTTGGTACGGTGCCTGCCTGCATCAGTCATGACTTGCTGTTCCAGGTTGTGTAGACAGCTGGGGCTGCTCATCTGGAAGAACTTCATCTTGCAGGTTTGTTGCTATAAATTATATTATACGTCAAACTTCCCATCTTCAGATAAGGCGACCCATTGGAACAGTGTTCGAGTTGGTGCTACCAACACTAGCTGTTGTCTTCATTGTTGTGTTGAAGTAAGTTTTTAGGTATAATTGATCGTTTTGCTGAATACCGGTATCAGAGGATAAAAGTGACCCCCCAAATCCAAGTAGTCTTAGTAATCCTAGTACTTTAGTTACCAAGTATACTAGAATTCAGTGACCCTCTTTCGGACTCTAAGGTCCTAGGATTCAGTGACCCCACCCCATTCATTGTAGTCTGCAGCTTACCGTACAGCGGCAAGTTCATAAACAATATATTTTGATTCTGGAATTCTGAAATTATTTTTGACCGGCGCTTATGTACTGTAATTCCAGTTTGGTGCAGCCGCGCTTAGCAGTAGAACATAGAGTACTATCGTAATTGATATAATTACAGCGGCAGAATCCACTTTTGAGTGGCGCATCTTTAGAGCACAAAAATTGCGTTCAGCCCAAGCTGGCGCCTAAATTATGGTGGCGCTTATGTTCAACAACTAGTATAGAATTTGTAGAGAAAATGAGCGTGGTCTAGCTCAGTTTCACTTGCTAGCTGCACTGTTGAGAGCTGAGTGACTTGTGAACAACATTCATTGACTTTAGCTATGGGTTAGACAACTGTTTAGAAGTGAAGGAAGTCAGAGATGCAGGATGACAAGCCTTTTTATAAGCGCCAGAAAAAAATTATTCCAACAACGGTTGGCGCTTTTTTTGGACCTAAAAAATTATGCTGATGCTGACGTGGCGCTGTAATTACGGTAGTTGTTTCCATGAGGCTATCACAGATCAGTTGTACATGTAGCCTCGATTTAAGGCCGCGTTATACTTATTCTGTTTGTGGAAAATCATAACTAATTTTTAGTGGCACTGTAATTACACGGTAACGAGAGTTATAACATCTATGTATCATGTCTATTAAAATACTGGATTAGTACAGTAGATCTAATTGTGACAGGCTCTGGGAAAACAGACCAATTGGCGCAACCTATAATTTTTACGATCTATATACCAGATGATAAAGGTAAATGTGGCTGCTTAGACAAAGCGCTTTGGTGGAAAGAGTTGGATTCAGAGCATCAGATTTTGCAGAGAGGTAGTAGAAAGACTGTAGATACATGTAACTATAAGGTAAGAAAAAAAATTTATGAGATTATACACTGTAGTCTGGATATTGCTCTATACTATTATCTGCTCCAATTGGTCTGTTTTCCCAGAGCCTGTCACCTATAAGGAGCATGCTTATAATATCTATTGCGATAGTCGACATCAAGGGGTTTGAGTTGACAATAGAATTCATCCACAAGAACATGGTGTGCTTTGTTCTACCAATGCACATTGCTGTAGAGCTCAATTATTTCTGCATTCACATTGATGTGCATTCTTAGGGGTGTCTTGAATTGGTGAAATGGACTACCAGAAATACCTTTCACCTTGTAGCAAAGATATGTGCATTACGTGCTTCGCCATGTGCTTGTATGGCTGAAAGTCTCTTCAAAAGAGGCTAGTCTAAGGCCAAAAGGGGAGTCCTTAGGCCCTTATTATAGTGGAAAGGTCGTTATGGTAGTAGTCCATTTCACTATTCCATTCTACCGATTCAAGATACCCGTGTTCTTTAGGGGTCACTGGAGCCTAGGACTCGTGTCCGAGGGGGCACTTATCACTGCTTGCGTCACGTTGTTTTTTGTGGACGAATTGCCAGTGAAATAAGCATAATTAATTATGTACACGTAATCATAGGCTCAAATAGTGTCCAGGGTCAGACAATTTAGGAGGGAGCGAATCAAATTTATTGTCAGTGTAATAAGTGTCGATGTTATAATCATAATTATATATGTAGGCTCAAATAGTGTCAAGGGTTTCTTTCAGAAAAGGGGGTGAACAGTTAATTTCTGGAAGTCCAGCTCAAACGCAGTAAGTAAACTTCAACCATTGAAGTCATAGTTTCACAACAATTGCCTTCTTGATGCTGCCAATTAAGTTTACTCCATTTCAAATAAATTATACCAATTGGATTCCTAATTCAATAGCGCTTTTGGCTATAATTATAATAATATGCTTTAGAGGATTATCTCCTACCAGCTACATGTACATGTGTAACAGCTAAAAGTTAGCATTTTCCATGTACAGACATCATGGCATACCAGTTAACCACATTCAATGTGTATGACAAACATGAAACCATTACCACAGAACTTCTGACAATCCAAGAAACATGACTAGAAGCCTATAGAGTAACTTGATTGATCCCTGAGCAGCCATAGCAGTTCACACAGACAGAAAGACACACACACACTACCGTATACTTCGCTTTCCAAGGCATAAGAAGTTGTGAAAGTTATGTTATTCGAAGCATTTTAATTATTTACAAGTGGTTTTAATGGGGTGAGGATAAAAGTACACTCTTACCATTTCATTCAGTACATGGGGAGCAAAGAGTGTATAGGGATACACTATTTGGTTCCTATATGATATGGGGAACAAAGAGTGTAGGGCCGCTCTTTACATTATTTGGTCTCCATATGTGTAGGGGACGAAGAATGTAGGACCGCAAAGAGTGTAGGGCCGATCTTTGTCTCCCATGTATATGGGGACCGAAGAGTGTAGGGGTACGTTATTTGTTCCCCATATATAATTATGGGGGGACCAGGGAGTGTAGGAGTACACTCTTGAACAAAAAGTTGAAGTGTTTAGCAGTAAATTAACACCAATGAACTGATACCATTGGTAACACCAATGCAGTGATAATACCCTGACCCTGACATCTTTCAAAATAGGCAGCACTATACAGCTGTTCACAAAGTTGCATGTACAAAGTTGCATGTACTAGCTGTGGAGAAAGAGTTACTGTAGCTATGGAGGAAGAGTGTGACGTGATCACTGTCAAAGTGTTGCGCAGCTCTACTGTAGGGATTGCCAGTGCAGCTACTGTCCAATGTGTTGCTCAGTTAGACACAAGTCAGAGAAGAGAAAGAAACACACTGTCATTAGGCTCTCAACAGTGGGACCACTTAGCCAGACCACTTCTAACCATCAAGAGCAGTCCCAAGGCAAGCCTTGCAACCAACGTTATGTGTACAGTCTAGCATGCTTTGTATAATTATATACATTACTAACACAACACAGATGCTCATCTCACTGGACTTCTCTCAAAGCACTTCAAGAAAGTAGACTTTAAGCCGTGGCAGCTGCTCGGAGGCAAGAACAGTCTTGTGGTTCAGCCTACAGGGAGTGGGAAAAGTTTGTGCTACCAGTTTCCATGTGCTGTCTCTGGAATGTGCGATAGTAATTATCCCAACAATCAGCCTCATCCTCAACCAGGCAAAAGGACTCGGACACACTGGACTGCGAGAAACATATTTAAGGAGTGTGCAGAAAGATCCTAATGTACTATCTAAAATAGCGGAGGGCCACTATGACATAGTGCTTACTACTCCCGAGTCCTTTTTTTGATAAAGTTGCGAAACCAAAACCTGTGTTTCTAAGTATGAGTGCTCAAGGAATGGTTGGACTACGCTATAGCAAACACTCAGGAGCTCTGCGCGGGAAGGGCTCCAGCAAGCTGCTCGGAAACAAAAATGAGGGTCCATGCATCTACTGAAATGTGCGGATGTTGGAAAACTCACAAGTTTCCCAAAGCATCCTAAGCATGGCGAAAATCACCCTACCTCTGGAATTTTCACAAGAAAATTCTTCCTGCCCTCCACTGCACCTGCATGCAGGAAACGTTACACAAAGGGGAATAAGATGGCTGCATGCTCAGTGTGGTTTCACCAAGCATGCCATGAAATTCCAGGCGCACTTTTCAGAAACAAAGATCGAGTCACTTGGATATGCTCTTCATTTCACTAACAATTAAACTATACTTTACCCTTATAGCTAGTACTTTTCACCGCTAAAAAATTTATGCACAAAGAAACACTGAGTCACGTGAACATGCTTTTCATGCCACTAACAATAAACTACTGTGGCTAGTATCAGGAGTTCATACACTCTTGCTAGAATATAGCAAGTACTTTTCACCACTATATATAAAACTCATGGGAACAAAGAGTGTACCCTCACACTTTTTGTCCCCCATGTATATAGGGGACAAAGAGTGTATGGGAGACAAAAAGTGGCCCTACACTCTTTGTCCCCCATGTATATGGGGACCAAATAACGTACCCCTAATAGTGTACCCCTACACTCTTTGCTCCCCATGGGAATGAAATGGTAAGAGTGTAGAATTGTACCATCCCGTTTTAATGCATTATCTGCGATTGTTTTACTCATTTGCATAAATAGCATGTAACCTTAGGAACATCAAAACGGGAGCAGTGGTGATGTTATCGTGAAGTACTTAATTAATACTGAATCATTTGTACAATGATCTTGCTGGCTAGCTGGATAAATAAATTATAATGTACGCAGACATGCAGATATAATAATATAGCACTGGAGAAGAGACGGTGATTTTCAAAAACGACCATTCCAGGTCACAGATGACTTGGCATAGAGGGCAACTTAGTCTTGGAGCTGATGCGAGACCAAGAACAGCGAGGGCAAGGAGGTTGCACTGTTGACAAAATAACATCTATCATTAGCTAAGCGAACTAAAGTCGTTGTGCCCTGGAAGTTGTCAATTGTATGACCTTATGTGCATGGTTAATAAGTATACCAGGGACTTCTATTAACTTTATATCAGCTCTAAAACATAATAGAGGCTATGTTGACAAAGTTATGACGACATTATGGAAGGCCCAACTCAACTCACTGACAAATTATTATGAGCTAGACAATAATTATTATTATTAGCTATACTCTAAACACAATCACAAATTAACGGATCTGCTTACTCAGCAATTTTCTGCACAAACGTAGAGAGTTTTTGCATAAAACAATGCATTCATTGTGGGCGTTTAACGCAAACGAAATAGGAAGTTTTTATTGTAGTTAGTCCTCACATAGCGTCCGCCAGCAGGGATTATTATCATCATGTTGTTTTTCACACCCCCACTAAATGCAGATTTGCGATATTCAACGGGCAGATACAAGATCGATGTTTTGTGACATTTGACTCTGACAGTCTCACCATTCCATCTCCATTGGAGCTTTCTCCTGGTTTAGTGCAGCCGTATCACATATACTATGCTCCAAACAGTAGTATTGGTACGTACCTTCCTTGTGGTATATTTTAGTTTGAAAGGGTAAGAAAAAAAACTGTTTTAAGGCACTACACTGTACGTACCTGATACCAACAATTATTTTGAGAGACTTCCCTCCAACCCCCTACCAGTTAAAGCCCAGAAATTGTATGGCATCATTAATTATTTTATTCTATTCTCCCTTGCCTGTAGAGTCTGATATAATGAGCTTTGTGAGGGCTCGGCTACCCAATTCTAAGGATATGGTCATCATTGGTTTCCCTTCTCAAGAAGATATGGTTGATGGGCTCTTGAATATCACCAGATTACCATTGCCCGGGTGTTTTGCTGGAGGAGCAGGTACAGTACATACTTATATTTTAGCACCAATTACTTTTCTTTGTTATAAATTGTATGCATCTTGACGTTGCACATGTACGTATACATGTAGGTGTCTTTTTTGACAATCTAAATGGCACTGATATGGAATACACAATTCGACTGCGACATGATGTTGGTTCAAGGGACACATGGCAAACTGCACGTACTGCTGCAGCATTCAATAGTCCTGGCCCACGAATTGACCCTAAGTATGTGAATTTCATGTGCAGTTTGGACTTCCCTTTTTACTGTGAACCGGTTTTGTATGACACATGGGGGCCTTGATCAGTGTGTGAGGCATGTGAACCAGAATAATTATACCATGATGCGCGAGAATACGGTAGAGCCGACTGTATGTGCATGCGTGCGTGCCTCAACAGTTGTCATAACAGCTTCAAGCTTTGATTAAAACTTTTTTTTTGAGTTTACATAATGGTTTACGTCCAATGTACAGACAGTAAAGGCTGGGATATCCGAAGTTGTTGCAGTCTCCTCAGAATTGTGCGTAGCATATTATCTGTTGCACACAGTTTCTATTTAAGTTATGAGTTAGCCTACCACTAAAACGCTAGTATTTGGTAGCTACAAGAATGAGAAAACATCTGCAAAGCTGTAAACCGCCAAAAGCAGCAGCTATTTTGAACTTTGACCTCTGCAGTGCTCTTATTAACGTCCAATTTCCGGACAATAATTGAATTATGTAATCTCAGATGTGCATGCTCGGTAAAATTGTCCTGCCACATGAAACAAGCTAGCTAGCTAGCTAACTGCTCCTAGAAGTTATCTATAAATGAAGCGAGTGCACAGTACCAGTCATGACACAGCTACAGATACTGATAGTGGTACTAGATGCAGCGTATCTAGACCTAAGAGAAGAGCCGTTTCTACGAAGACCGTTGACAAGTGGATCCTAGAGCACGATAAAACACTGAATACTTCAACTTGGCTAGAGTACGAAGTCGAAAATAGATACCATGCTGAGATGCAAGATTTGTGTACTGTTTGAAGACAAGCTCAAGGGGATGAGGAATTTTAACCGAGCTTTTATCGAAGGGTCTTCTAACCTAAGAACCTCAAGCATGCAATGATAAACCCCTCTACCTGTACTGTACTTGTCCATAATTACAGGCTTTTAGTGTAATTATAGTTATTTTGATTGTACCTATAGTACTTGGCATTTGTTATGCTGTAGTGTATATAGCCAATCATAAAATAATACTTTCAGTTTATACCTGGCTGAGGGTTTTCTCCACATTCAAAACCTAATTGGGCAAGCTATTGTTAACTGGAAGTTGCAAAACGAAATTGATGTCGACGTCTCGATCCGGGTGAGACTTAATTGTTCGAGTGATTACACCATTACTCCATAATGATTATAATTAATTCACAGCAACTCCCATATCCTCCGTATACCGTGGATATTTTCCTCTCTACTATTGGAAGCATACTGCCTCTTTTGCTAATAATGGCCTTTCTCTACTCTGCTGGAACAACAGTCAAGGTATTACATGTATGTTCCTCTGGGAGCACTGCCCGTTTTTATCAATATTATGGCGATTCCTCATACTTGTATGTATACTTATATAGGGTAACAAGTGCAGATTACGGATTACCTTATAGGCCAGGCAAAGTAGATTAGTAGTTTCTCATGGGTTCTAGGGGCCTAAATTAATGAGCCACACCCATTGTATACCCGGGCGTGGTCTGAATTATTGAGAATTTACAGTGAAACTGTTACTGATGATGTGAAATCATTAAAATATTGCACTGTCAGCATAATGAATAATGACTTCATGGCCTCAACAATATTACAAAAACCATTGTGATGAGAAAATGTGATAAGAAACTACAGTGGAACCCCTCTATAACGGACACCTTTGGGGAACAATGTTTTGGCCTTTAAACAGAGGTGGCCTTTATACAGAGGTGGCCTTTGTTGAGAGGTTGTTTTGTACACAAACTGTTCATTTAGGACCTGGGTGCCTGGCCG
Organism: Halichondria panicea; assembly: GCF_963675165.1. Lineage (NCBI taxonomy): Eukaryota > Metazoa > Porifera > Demospongiae > Suberitida > Halichondriidae > Halichondria > Halichondria panicea. The sequence goes on from NC_087378.1 coordinate 3,211,310, forward strand.
TTATAATATTATAGCAACTGGCCTTTATTTGGAGGTGGTTGTTAACAGAGGTTCCACTGTACTTTGCCTGGCCTTTATTGATATTTTTATAAGTAGATTTTTCTGCTATTTCACATTATAATTATTTGCTGGGGTATTACTCAAGTTGTGAAATTGTTACGTACTTCCAAGTGGTTGGTTTTTCAGTGCAAGGGCGATTTACTCTTTTATTTTCATTCCCATTCCGGTACATTAAGGACTGGGACCAGCAATTATTGCATGTTGATTTAGCAAAAAACGAAGCTCCGCCCACGATTTCCTACTTCACAGGCCTTCCATTAAAGAGAAGGCCTGCTAGTGACTGCTTGCGCATATGCATATTATTGGAACTTCTATTTTATCTGATAAAATAATTATTCTAGCTACATTTAGCTAGAGTCAGAGCTGTGCAGCTATTTTCTTTCCGATAGAGTCAGTAGCTAGCTAGCTATATGCCTCGGTGCGCATGCGCAAGCGAGGTATATGGTAGTGTGTGTGTCTGTGTGTGTAGACTACTACAGCTCCTCAAGGATCAATGATGTGCAAGTAAGAGTTTCTATAGGCTTCTAGTCATGTTTTCTTGGATTTTATTTCGTGGATTTGCAAAATAATGCTTCGTTCTCGAGTTATATGCCTAGTTTTGCTTACTTGGAATGCCATTGCAGCCTTTTCAGAAGAGTGTGTAGCAAAACTTGTTCACCGAGTGTTGCTACTCTACTTAGTAGTTAGCTCTGCACTAGAACGCTAGTTATTGGGTAGCTACAAAAGTGAGAGAAGAGAGCTGCTAATGCAGCCATTAATTTTAGACTTAAACTTTTGGCATCGATCGTTTTTAACAACAATTGTGATCGATCATTACCTACTCCTAGAGTTTCCCTGTGATTCAGCAAAATTAATGTTCATTATGATAATTACAACGTGTGTATAAAAAAGTTATTATGTTAGTACCATACCAAAGTTAGTATTAGATGGGCGTGGCCTGCCGATATACAGCTTTCACTCCGTTTAGATGATTTTAATCCACACTGTTGCAGTCTGTGAGTCTTTTGTTAGCGTAGTACGCTACGGGTAGCTATCAGAATGCTATCATGATCAGATGATTAAAATTTCTACCTACCGTACTTAATCGATTTAAAGCGACCCTCCAAATATGCGACACCCTCGATCTTTTCCAATTTTCTGACCTCTAAAAGTAGCGATTGCTGCGTTGACAATTTTTTTACGTCGCGTCCTAAATAGAGGTACAACCATAATTATAGCCTCTATTCCAGGCCGCAAAAAAAACGCCCTTTAAGTGGCCTATAATAATCGAGGATAGTATAGTAACCTCCAATTAGATGTGACCCTCAAATATGCGACACCAGGACTTCAACATAATTTTTCAACCTCCAAAAAAACGACCTCTGGCTTCGATTGTAATTATTTAAAAGTGTCGCCTTAAATCAAAATGTACGGTACTTCCTTCAATCCACTTCCGTTCGTTGTTGTTTTACTGAGCATACACATTATTATTCTGTGTTAGCTGGTATCTGGCTAATTGTTAGCGCATGCGCAAGTAGTCGATATACCAGGCCCACTCTCAGAGAAAGTGCGGCCTGGGATCGAGGCTACTACCAACTGTGCAGTAAAAATGGTGCTCTAGCCTTTAGCGAAAATTCCGGAGCCTGAAACCTTCGTTTAAGCGCTTAATTTTTATGCCTCGGTGTGCATGCGCAAGCGAGGTATACGGTAGTGTGTTCGTGTAGACTGCTACAGGATTAATAAGTGCAAGTAAGAGTTTCTATAGGCTTCCAGTCATGTTTTCTTGGATTTTAATTCGTGTATTAATTTGCATATAATGCTTCATTCTCAAGTTATGCCTTGTTTTGCTTACTTAATTGGGATGCCATTGCAGCCTTTTCAGAAGAGTGTGTAGCAAAACTTGTTCACCGAGTGTTGCTACACTGTTTAGTAGTTAGCTCTGCTCTAGAACATTTAGCTATTGTTACAATGTAGCTGCAAGAGTGAGAATTAAGAGAGCTGCAAGGCTCTGCTGGTGCAGCCATTCATTTTAGACTTGAAGTTTTGGCATCAATCACAGCATAAACACAAGAACACAACACTAATTTTAAGGGAATTATGGAATTTAGGATACTGGGTAGCAATGTCGTCACCAGCCGAGGGTTTGCACTTTAGTGCTCTAATTTGTATATTGAGTGTATTAGCAAGCTATAGTACCGTACCGATGTAGAAGCGATATGGGGCCCTCGATTCTCAACTCAACCTCCTATTACTGTTGTGCTGGCTTGACTCCATTGCTCAGAATAGACTTCTCTATGGGGGCCCTATATCACTATATGTACCGCTAGTGCAATAGGGCCCCCCCCTAACACCCCAAATCGCTAGCGTTTTAGGGCCGGGGGGCCCATATCTCTTCTACACCGGTACGGTACTATAGCTTGCTAAATACACTCAATATACAAACTAGAGCACTAAAGTGCAAACCCTCGGCTGGTGACGTGACATGATTATGAAGAAACCAGAGAGTGGTATAATGCAGTGCATGTAGTGATGAATATGTTTCAAATAATAGCCGCGTTTAGTAGTATGCAAAAAAGCTTCTTTCTTTCCTCGGGTAACAATAATTGTTGGTCCCAGTCGTTAATGTACTTGACAATAAGCAGAAATGAATACCTACGAAAGGTACATATATAGCAAACATTTTCGAGAGGCTTCAATTTCGCTGTTTTTGTGGGTTAGCAATCCTGCACAAAAATTAGCGATATAACGTGCAAAGATTAAAGGCGTGGCCTGGGAATGTTTCTGGTAAGCTAGTCAACCCATGAAATTTATTCAATGAAATACTTTTAGAGGCCATTCCATGAAATTTAAGTACCTCGAAAACTTCACGCTATAACGGTATTACATGTGCCGTAACCACTTTACGTGTACATGTACGTATAATAATTATGTGTACTGCTAGGAATTAGTTTTGGAGAAGGAACTTCGTATTCGTGAGTCTATGATGATGATGGGTCTGCAACAGTGGACTCTCTGGACTTCCTGGTATCTCAAGCAGTTCATCTTTCTCTTTGTTTCTGTGATAACCATGAGCCTTCTTCTTAAGGTATTGTATTCACATGTATGGTACATGTGCAGGTCTCCGTATTTGCACTTGTAACATGTACATGTAGGTGTAGCCGCAGGTAAAGCTGACAGTGTGCATATTAATTTTGTGTTTGCTCGCTACTTGTAACTGCCTAACGGTTGCGCTGCGAGTACACTAACTACATGTAACCATATATAGTTAATCCTTGAGACACATCCGCAAGAGGAATACGATAAAGCTGACTGTGTGTGTGTGTGTTTATTTCAGCTGTAACTGCTCAACAGTTTCAATGTGAAAAAAGTTTTTTTTGGCACCTCCACCGAGGCATCGGCACCTGAGTGCTTTCATTACTGTAGTTTTACTAACTTAAGGCTGTTGCAGTCTCTTCAGGATCGTTCGTAGCATATCTGTACATGTTTGCACTAAGTTTCTATTCATCATGAGTTAGTCTTGCACTGTAGTGCTATAGCCATTTGATAGATAATAAAAAAAAAAAGTCGCTGCAAAGCTGTGCTCCCAGAAGCAGCAACCGTTGTGAGCTCTGAACTCATTGCAGATGCACATCAGGGGGCCAACTTCCCTAGCCAAATTTCAGAGACAAAACCTTAGGGGCGTTAGCCCCGCCGCCAAAGGAGGCAACTTTGGAGAATTCACAATAATTAAGCACATAACTCTGATTTTTTCAGTGCAAAGACAACAATTCATACCTTCTTCCATGTTTCATCCAAAAAAAGATGTGAATTGTTGTGGGGATGCTCCAGGCTCAGCTCTGATGTGGCTTTACTAGCCCACTGCGCATGCTCATAACATAGTGAAGTTAGTCCCGCCCACTTATTGGCGGATCGAGCTGGCTAACTTAAAGGTTTCTTGTTTCTGTTCATTGTTTTAAGATTCTAGCAGAGTTTCCAAGCTTTTCCAGGCTTGCTAAGCTTTATTGGAGTACAGTAACTCAACTCAGGAGCAGCAACCTTGAAAATCTAAGATATCTTAGGTGAAAGCAGTTTCCTTTCGGGACAAGGGACAGGGGTGCTAATTCTGGGACTGTCCCGGCCAATTCGGGACAGTTAGCACCTATGGATGCATAAATACTGACTTATAAACTTTTATAGGATCTCATGTACATGTATGCTTCGAGACTCTCACTTCTGGTTCCATAAGATCATCTTCCATAACACTTAAATACCTTTGGGCCGACATAAAACATACCTCGAGGCATTTAAGCACTAAGATGCTTGTGGGATTTTTATGCCTCGAGGCGTAGCCGCACAAGAGATATGGTAAAGCTGACTGTGTGTGTGTATGTGTATTTCAGCCGTAACTGCATGCTCAACGGTTGCAATGCGACGAAAACTAACAGCTTCTATAGGCTTCTAGCCACGTTCTCTTGGATTTTGATTCGTGGATTTGCAAACTCCTAATTTTATTTGCAGTGAAGGCTGTTGGAGCCTCTTTAGAACCTTTTGTAGCATTACAGAGCCTCCAAGTATACGGTTTTTTCCGTATTTATACGGATTTCTGTCTTCTAATACGGTTATACGGAATTAACTGCAAAAATACGGATATACATGTAGATCTAGAAGACTAGAAGTGACCTTTTGTCAGCTTACAGAATAAGTTAACTGGCCTTATAGTTGACAGTGAAGGATCTAGTAGCATCCCTACAGCTGTAGTAGCTCTATGCTCTATACTAGTAGTGAGTCTGATACTGAAAGACAGCTATAATTTGTAAAGCCAAGTCTCGCTTGCCACGCCCCTTTATTGAAAGGGCGGGGCAATTACAAAGCCACTAAACAGCATTTTATCTCATTTCCATGTTTTGTACTGAAAATCATCATTAAATACGGAAAAATGAGCTGATTAATACTGAAAAGAAAAGTCTCTACTTGGAGGCTCTGGCATTATCTGTTCACACAAAGTTCCTATTAACTTATGGGTCAGCCTTGCATTAAACCCCTAGCTTTTTGTTAGCTACACGAGTCAGAAAAGAGCTGTACTGCCAGAGTTACAGCAGCCATTGCAAACTTTAACCTATTGCGGATACACCCCTTTTTCTGTGCATGCGCATTCAATCCCACGTGTGTGATCCTGAGACAGAATACAATTTCTTCTTTTCATGAGGTCCTGGTAAGCCACGAAACACTACAATGATACCATGTAGATACACAACTATTTCTCTGAAGTACTAACTCCTTTTGTTTAATTGACAATGTAGAATTGACAGGAAATAAAGTACTTACTTAAACTTCTACATTGTAGACATGAATAAGAGTTGTACAATAATAAATTTAAAAAGCCACAAACTAAGAATTTTAGCTTTCTACTTTACTCTGCAAATAATTATATGTAGATCTACATGTACCTCGAATAAAGGTCGCGTGTACTAGCCACGTGCAAGTTCAAGCTTCTTAGCTTTTGCTCGATTTTATTTGACAACGAGGCTACTATTAAAACTAATAACTTGTTGTGTGAATTAAGGTTACGGTAAACCGTTTGCTGATTAATTATGAGCTGGAAGTCCAGCTGAAACGCAGTAGTCATTTCATGGCTCAAATAGACACTTTTAATAGATAGCTTAGGTGCAGTCTACTATATAGCGGAACTATATGCAAGGGCCACACGAAGATATATTTTTAAAAAAGGCAACTGAAAGCTCACAAGAGGCTGTTTTCCTTGGCTCTGTCAGCCATTTTAAGTACATATTTTTATTTTGTTAGAGTTTCCTGGCCTGAAACGAAAAAACGCTTTGTGTAGCCCTCCAGAATGGTAAAAAGTATTCTATAAGAGTGAACACGGAGCTAGAAGTATTTTTGGAAGCATAAAATGACTACTAGTTTGTGTTGTTTCTAGTAACTTAGTGATCGCTCAGAGCTTCCACTAAAAGATGTTTTGAAGATTGATACTGGTCATACAGATTGATACACCAATATATTTATCATGTATTTGTGGCTTCAAACTTCTCATGGCATTTTAATAATAATTATAGTTTCACAAAAATCATTATAAGAAAATCATGAATATTCATGAGCAAACTGTTTACCGTAGCCTTAAGGCTATCCATGCTGTAAACACAGTGCTATGGCATCCAGGTAAGCAGACTCACACATTATAAACTAGCCTCCTTCACAAAGCCTCAAAAAGGAGGCCTGCTCTACTGACTGCTTGCGCATGCGGAAAATTATTTAATATTTTCCCCGTAAAGTTTCCCATTAAACTGTAGTTTTTACCAGAAAAACTCTAGAACCAAGTATTATTTTGCAAATCCACTAATTAAAATCCATGACTATAGAAGCCTATAGAAACTCTTACTTGAACTTCATTGATCCTGAGCAGCTGTAGCAGTCTCACACAGACAGACACACAAACACACTACCGTATACCTCGCTTGCGCATGCGTACTGAGGCATAATAATATTATTTGTAGATCAGATCATGCACTCCCGACAGTGCATCTATTATGTGCATGCTCTGACTAATAAAAATTGTTTTTTTTATCATACAGTTTGGACAAGCATTCCCGAATAGTGATATACTTCTCCTAGTGATCTTTTTCACTCTTTTTGTTACATCCATGATCTCGTTTTGCTTTCTTATCAGGTATAGTCCCTATAATCCGTATTAAGTATTGGACACATAATTATTGCTCTAAAGTTGTAACTTAAACGGATGTGTATCATGTTTATAGTGTCTGGTTCAATTCTGCTCGCATTGCTCTGATCATTGGGTTTGTGGCATGGTTTCTCAACTATATGCCAGTTTTGTTCCTGATCACTCGTTACGACGATCTTCCACTGTAAGCCATCTCTTGTGTATGTACATGTATACATGTACGTTATACCATAATTATTAAGTCATTAGTCATTCACTGTATATATATATAATTATAATTATGTACATTGATTGACTGACAATGGCTCTTTTTAATTTATAGAGCGGCCAAAGTGGGTTCGTGTATTCTTTCCAACACATGCATGGGTCTAGGAGTACAGGCATTGTCAATCTTGGAGTTGAGAGGAACTGGTTTGATTTGGAATAACATTGCCCAACCCCTGTCAAGTGATGACCCATTTTCACTCATTCATGTGTTTGCCATGCTGCTAATGGATACTGTTGTCTACTTACTGTTGGCTTGGTGAGGGCTGATACATTGCATATGTAACTATCAAGAGTTCTAATACGCAACTGCACTTAAAACCGTATTAGTGCTGATCACATGATCTCCAGCCAATCAGCTTATCTGAAAGTAGTCAGGTGACCATGGATTAAATAACTTAATCCACACTTAAGTGTGCTTTAAGTTGGTTTGTTAATACACACTTTTTATCAAACAATCGTAATACAAGCAGATTGAATCTGAATGTCATCATAATTATAATAATAATACAAGCAGATTGAATATGTACACAAGCAAAGCTGAAAAGTAATAGAAAGTTGAATGTTATTGTTTCGACTTGTTTCATATGTAGTAAGTGTACCGAATTGCTGACTTGACCATAGCATCGCTTTTTCGTCTGAAGAAATAGGCTCAGCTTGCTTCAAAGATGTACATACCTGTACCTAAGCCAGATCCATATAATCGTTTCGTCAAAGGTGCTTCGAATATCATAAGAGCAAACCAGGTACTCATTGCCATATAGTTTGCGCACAAAGTTTCCCATCCAGTAAGCCAGATCAGCTGGAGGCATATCCAGTAGTGGGATCGGGACTGTTGGTCAGCAGGAGAAATAAGTCGAGAACATGCCCAGTCAGTCCAGATAGCTTTAGATCTTATCTCCTTCTCCTTTGCATCAGTTACTGGATCTACAAACCTACTAAAACTTGCTATTACGTCTAGCTAGCTAGCTAGCCACCAGCAACTGTAGCTAGATCTAGCTGCCACGAGGCTAGAGCTCACGTGACAGCACTAAATCCTTTAGAACACACCTAGCCAAGTCACGTGTTTTAATGCTGGTGCACTTGAATGGCCTCTCGGTTACGTAATGCACTCGGCTGCGCCTCGAGCACCACGTTAACCTCGAGGCCATCCTCGGCACGCAGATTAAAACACTTAATCTTGGCTAGGTGTGTTCTAAATAATACTTAGATCCCACTTGAGTGTTTTTGCTTATTGTTGCTATGTGCTCTATTTCTAATAGAGCACTTGGCAATAACGTATGCTTCAGGCTATGTACAGTGCATCCAGCTTAGAGAGTAGATTACCACAAATTTGTGAGTAGCTGTACTTAAATGTAAATATCTTTCGATTGGAACATTTCTAAGAAATTGTGTTGATACCAATGTGTAGGTGAATGACCAAGCTACAACATACCCAAAAATGTTTCCATGGAAACATAAGGTGGTGGGTTTGTGGTGATTAATAGAACAACAATAAATTGTTATAGTGGGTAATCGGTTAGAGTAATAAAACAGTAATCTTGTACAGCTAAGGTCCTAGACTTCATCACATAATTGTTCAATGGTTTAGGTATCCTGACCATCCCTTTATGGGTCTTACATATGTTCACAGTGTCTATAATTCATATATTTTCTACCATTTTGATGACAGAGGAGGTCGGACATCACTTGAACTTTCACTAATTATGACCTTTTAATGACATTCCAGGCCAAATTGCTTTTTGTTTTTGCTGACTCAGCAGTAGCGTCTACTACTTCTGCTCTAGTCTCTATTTTAGCCGCACTCTAAAGGTTGGGCGGCCTAATCACGAGTCTATGTTATAGAGGGCGACTGATTCATGAGACAATATTTCTGCACGGTTTCTGTCGATGAATCTGTTGACAGCTAGTTGTGTTTGGTGTCTATGATGGTTACTGGACCTAACCCTATCAGCACATAATACCCATACTAGCTAGATCCGCCTAGATCCAGTTATGTTCTACTGCTGAGTCAGCAAAAACGAAAAGCAATTTGGCCTGGAATGTCATTAAAAGGTCATAATTAGGGAAAGTTCAAGTGATGTCCGACCTCCTTTGATTTTAATCGTCATTGGTTTGTGGTTTGCAGCTGCTGATGTCATCAAAACAGTAGAAAATAGTAAATTATGTAGCTTTTCAGTGTTATCTCAGCAATGGAATAAGCATATAGGATGTTCTTGGTATCAAAATGTAGCCCATTTATCTGTAAACTTACTACAGATATTTTAAAGCTAAGCTATTAATTTTTCAGAAGTTATTACTCTAACCAAAAGTGTACCTGAAAACCAGTAAATCATGAATTATAAACACTGTGAACATAATTATGTAAGACCTATAAAGGGATGGTCAGGATACCTAAACCATTGAACAATTATGTGATGAAGTCTAGGACCTTAGCTGTACAAGATTACTATTTTATTACTCTAACCGATTACCCGCTGTAACAATTTACTGTTGTTCTATTAATCACCACAAACCCACCACCTTATGTTTCCATGGAAACATTTTTGAGTATGTTGTACTTGGTTATTCACCTACACATTTTGGTATCAACACCATGCATTTCTTAGAAATGTTCCGATCAAAAGATATATATTTACATTTAAGTACAGCTACTCACAAATTTGGGGTACCGTATATCTTCTAATTTATCGGACACTTCTAATTACCCGGACACTCTTTTGGGCAATTTTCGTTGTTCTAATACAACGGACACTCCAGTGCTTTAATATTACATTTGTTCTAAATATCCGGACAATACTTTGAAAAGTTGAGTTACATTCACCATTCACAGACGGCAAGTAAGACAAGACTTAGAGTGCTGCAGTTAGATAGCTTTGAGTAGCTAGTTTTAGATAGCTAGTACAACTATTCAGTCGCACACTGGTCTATTAAACTTAGCTAGCTCGCATGCAGCTGCTTGCTTGTTCTAATTATTCCGGACACTTCGCATGCTGTATAAAAATCTGTTCCAATTATACCCGGACAATTTCCAAAATAATTATTTTTTGCTGTCCGATAAATTAGAAGATATACGGTAATCTATACTCTAAGCTGGATGCACTGTACATTGTATCGTCATTTACAAGGAGATGCACATGTAATGAAAGCACCGCAGGTGCTGATGCCTCGGTGGAGATGCCAAAGCTACATAACTAATAGCTTTTATACACATGATGAACCATTAATTAATTTGCTGCAGGGAAACTCAAAGAGTGGGTAATGATCGACCATGATTGTTGTTAAAAACGATCAATGCCGAAGTTCAAGTCTAAAATTAATGGCTGCTATCAGCAGAGTCTTGCAGCTCTCTTCTCACTCTTGCAGCTAGCGTTATAGTGCAGAGCTAACTACTAAGTAGAGTAGCAACACTCAGTAAACAAGTTTGGCAACGTGCTCTCTGAAAAGGCTGCAATGGCATTCCAAGTAAGCAAAACTAGGCATAACTCGAGAACGAAGCAATATTTTGAATTAAAATCCAACTAGAAGCCTATAGAAACTCTTACTTGCACTATTGATCCTTGAGCAGCTGTAGCAGTCTACACACACAGACATACACACACACACAAACACACTACTGTATACCTCGCTTGAGCATGCGCACCGAGGCATAATAACATGATTGTAGCTAGATGCTAGCACAATAACGAAAGTACAGTTTGCTCTATAGTTTTTTCTTTTGGCTTTGTTCGAGAATAGTAAGAGCCGCTCGTTTCTTGGGCAGTATGCTGTGCTTGTTTACTGCAAGGCTGCATGGGGGAGGAGCTGGATGTAGGGAAGTATTGGGATTCTAGCTTTGGCTTCTTCCTTTCGCTTTGTTCGAGAGTAGTATAGGAGCCGTTCGTTTGCTGCAAATTCTAGCTTAGGTTTCTTCCTTTTGCTTTGTTCGAGAGTAATAGGAGCTGCTCGTTTCTTGTGTTTACTGCAAGGCTGCATGGGGGAGGAGGGAGCTGGATATAGGGAAGTGCTGGGATTCTAGCTTTGCTTCTTCGTTTCGTTTGTTCGAGAGTAGTATAGGATTTGCTCATTTGCTGGGCTTATTGCTGCTTAGGTTTCTTCCTTTTGCTTTGTTAGAGCCTATGGCATACTACTAAAAGTATGCTAGGCTTGTTTCCTGCAAAAGCGGGGAGGAGTTGGACGGTTCTATTTTGTGAGTGGAGCTAGGACTATAATTTTGTCCATTAAAGTGAGGTATAGAATAGATCAATAGAGTCACAGAGATGCCAACTTTTCAGATACTCATTTTCAAAAGAAATGATGCAGTTGCTAGGTTGACTGTTTACATGTATATAGGTTGACTATTGCTATAAGCTAGTGCATTTCTAGTAGCCAATAGGTTTTGGGATCTATAGATAATGTGCATTCGGTATCTATGGTTATAGTGTCCCTCATCCCTCGGGCATCACGTAGGCGTTCTATCCCACCTACATGTACGTCACCATGCATTTACTGTGAAACCTTAAATTAGGAAATTTGCAATGAATAGCATTAATGATGATTATAAAATTATTACTATGTTTTCATGGCCTTTCCTATATACGTAGTTATTATCAGCGTTGTTATTGTTAGCGCCTTGTACCTACAGTAGCGGTCAATATAAAGCAGGTTCTTTATCAAAAAGGATGTCTGCAGTCTCTATAGTCTCTATAATTTATGAGTTCTGTTCTACAAGGTTAGAAAACGCTAGCTAGCTAGCTATAATATCTAACAGCTATACATTGTAACTGCTGCAAAAGTTCTAGCTACACAATGTAACTAGCTGCATGCAGAGCTGCATGGGTGTGGCCAAAGTAAAAATTTAACAACAGTTGATTAGAAAAGAAACGTAGTGGGTATACGTAGCGTATCTTGACCGTATTTTTAGTGTTTATTTTGCAACGTACCAACGTACTATGGACGTACTACGTAAACGGAACGGGTATACTTTATATTGGCTGCTACTGTAAAGTGGTTACAACTCTTGATGACATAGGTCCGACAGAATGCCTCCTGTGTACAGTCTATTGGAGTTGTGTACTCTTCCTAATGAACTCTTGGTTATACATGTAAATTATGAAACTTGGTTCACAAATGAAATGTTTTCATGTCAGGTACATCAATGGAGTCAAGCCTGGTACGTATGGAATTCCCAAGCCATGGTACTTTCCCTGCCTCCCATCTTATTGGTTCGGAACAAACAGGCGTTGGGCCATGAAGTCCAACAAAGCAAATCCAATTGTACGCCAATCTGAAAGAAATTGGTATAGGCTCTGTGAAAGCGATCATTCTCACCCATAAAAACAGTTTCTGCCTAATGTTTTAAACAAATTGTCCATATTATGTGTGTACTGTATTTACATGATTAAACGCCCGGGCGTTTATTTCCTAGCAGCGTCTGTAGAGGGGGCGTTTAAACGAGATGGGCGCTTATTCGAAACGGGCGTTTATTGTTTTGTCTACTTCAAACTCTTGCTCATCAGCAGTTATTATGCTCTTTTTGGCTGCTGCCACAGCTCTCAGCTTCAATCTTAATTCGTAGGAGTGGTGTTTTTCTCCCTCTGTGTCCTCTCTGCCATCATAAATAGTATCTATATTATTCTATGCTGCCATGCTTGCAACTGGTTCTACATGCTAATTCAGCTCCACCCACAGTGCCGTATGGAGCGTAACTAGCAATGAGGCAGAGGAGGCCCTTGCCTCCTGTACTATTGAACTTCAAGTGTCATGTGACTCACCTCAATAGCTTTTAATAGCTCTGGCTAGCCAACTTCTGGATAACTAGCTAACTAGGTATATAGAATGAGCAGAAAATGAGCTCTATCACTCTTTTTGTTGGAGAAGAAGAGCAGGTAAATAGCAGTTTACTGCCATTTGCATGCACTTCTACGTGACAATTAGTGGGTGTGGTTTCTGGGAAAACATTTTGCGGGAGTGTTGCCTCCTTCCCGTAAAATTTCTAGTTACGCCCCTGCCATACATGGGCGATTATTTAAGAGGGGCGTTTATTGACAAAGACAGCTTGTGTACTCTTCGCATGGGCGTTTAAACGAGATGGGCGTTTAATCAAGTATAAATACGGTATTTATAAAACAAAATAGTTATTAAATCCAATGGTGTAGATTTATAAATCCAAGCCCATTCTCTATATATCATGCTCAGATGTCCATGTAAATATATCCATGCCACGTACTGTAATTATTGTCGAGTCAGCAAATATGTTCAGCTGTAGAAAACTCAGCGTAAAAACAACAGGCAGCAATTGGAAGATCACTATAGGCACTGAGCATCACATATTTGCTGACTCGACAATAATTACACCACGTGAGTACTATGATTGTAATTGTAATTGTTAATTGCCTAGTCGATACTCGTGTCAGACCTCCTCTGGTGAGATCCTGAAACAGAATATCTTCTTCTTTTATTTAATTTGCACAGGTAATGCATTATAGATCTACATGCATGTAGTTGCTTCTTATCCTTGAAACACTCTTCTGTTTCCATTAAGCTCTCTCCTATGTGGAATTCTATTCATTGTCAAAAATCAATCAACAATAATATCCAGGAATGTTGAGAGGGAAGTTCCAAAACGGTAAAAAAAAAAGGTCATCACCTTTCTTAAGCGATGAGCATGCGCATTAGAGAACCCTGCCCACATATCAATTGCATGAAATCAGCCTATATAGTAACTACAGATCACGATCATTCAAGCTGAGTTGCTAGCTATAGTAAGTTGATCTCCAGTGTGTTTTTGTGTGAAAGGGGGGGGGTTCCATGGAAACCTGTCTGGATCCACCACTGATATCAACAAACATAATAACGTAACATTATACCTCTTCTATAACACAACACTCTAATAGTTTTTGAGCAAAGGCAAAACATGGCAAGAGGCATTAGAACAGTGCAGCTTGCAACACTCGTTAGAACATTATTACAAAGACATGGACATGTAAATCCAGGAGCACAATACAGAAGGAGCGTCTAACCTATACATTTATAATATCTATATGGTCTAACTGTACATGGGTGTGGGAATCATATCTCGTGTGTTTTTCTAAACGCCGTATTGCCTTATAAGAAGAGTGTTTATATAAGTACTGTGTATACATAAATTACAGACTGCGGTCAGCCTGTGAATATCATTATGAACGGATTTTTTTATGTACCGTAAAATCTCGACTTAAGGCGACCCTCTAATAAGCGACACTTGGAGATTTCGCCCATAATTATAGCACCATATAAATTCATTTTTTTGTGCATGGACATTAAAACTTTGCTTTTGCAAAACGTATTTATTTAAAAGTGTCGCTTTAAATCGAGTTTTTACGGTAGTGCAACAGCAGGAGAGCTAATTTGAGCCAGAAAGAGCTAAAACGAATAGCTAGGTTTTCGATGGGTGTTGGTATACATCATGGAAAAGACTGCTATTGGTGAGGGACTGAAATAGGAGCATATTATATCCAGTCACTTTGACATTGTCAAGAGAAGGTTTGCTAGACTTGGACTAACACATACTAGGCGTTTTGTTTTTGCAGTATAGGGAGTCTTACTGGGGTTCTTAGAAGAGAGAGCTTACTAAGCCTATATAGCTAGCTAGCTAACTGTAGCTTTTCACTTTTATTGACCTATGCGCTGGTAAAAGTGCACTGTCAGCTCAATTAGCACTCGCCCGCAGATGATTATCACCCACTTAGCGGTTTTGCATATAAGGTCATGCTTTGCAAACTTGCCTGAGATCAAGGGCGTATACGCCCTTGCCGAGATGCGATTCCCAATGTAAGACACTCCTTCTGTAATGTGCTCCTGGTAAATCGGATTTATAAATCTACGTTATTGATTTATAATAACCGCTTGTTTTATAAATACACACATGGATATAAATATTTTGTATTTTAACACATTTGGTACCCCATGCTGTGTAAAAGCTGTTGTGTGCTTCTCATAATTTTTAAGTGACATACTTGATTAGAATGAATCACATCTGAAGACTGAAGACGATCATGACGCATCTGCACACGAGGAGGTAAAGAATCCACCCGAAGTTGGCATTAGCATCCAGAGTCTCACCAAAGTATATGGCCAGGTTAGGAAATTGTAACAGAACTCATTCTGATTTATAATTGTGTGAACTATAATTATTCTTTACTCAGTCTATCTTTAGTCGGAAGAAAAAAGGTGCTCGTATGAGAGCAGTGGATAATTTGAGTCTAGATATGTACAAAGGTCAAATCACAGCATTGTTAGGACACAATGGAGCTGGAAAAACCACTACAATGTCTATTTTGACAGGTTTGTTTTCGTATTTCGTAGTTAATTGTCGATTCGCCCACCTGTTTTGATAGCTATACATTTACGTACTGTGCAAGATTGGATCTTTATAACACAACTCAACATAATAATTATTATATACATGTATATATACAACCATGCAGTACAATGAAAGCACCGCGAGTGCTGATGCCTCAGTGGAGGTGTCAAAGCTATACATAACATAAAGCTACTATAGCTATTAGCAATATAATTATCATGACGAAAATTTTTTCATTATTAATTTTGCTGTATGCAGGCAGAATCCAGAATCACAGGGAAACCCATAGAGTGGAAATGATCAAAGTTGTTAAAATAGATGGATTAATGCATGGCTGCTGCATCAGCAGAGCCTTGCAGCTCTGTTCTCACTCTTGCAGCTACCAATACTAAGCTAGTGTTCTAGTGCAGAGCTATAACTACTTAAGTAGAGTAGCTATACACTCCATGGACAAGTTTTTTCTGAAAAGGCTGCAATGGCATTCCAAGTAAGCAAAACTAGGCATAACTTAGAACCAAGCATTATTTTGCAAATCCACGAATTCATGACTCGAAACTCTTACTTGCACTTCATAATCCTTGAGCCTGTAGCAGTCTATACACACACACACACACACACACACACACACACACACACACAACACACTACCGTATACCTCGCTTGCACATATGCATGAACCGAGGCATAATTATGTATAACTGTATATATAATATAGTGGTGCTAAAAAAGTTGTATTATTATACCCACTATGCACAACCATAGCACCTATGTATAGTGGTGCTGATATAGAATTTGTATACCTAACTATACAAGCAAGTACATAAAAAAATTCCCAAGGGTTGTAAACACAGAGCCTTCCAAGTATATGGTTTTTTTACGGATTTCTCTTTTTTAATACGGTTGTACGGAATTAACTGCAAAAATACGGATTTGACCTTTTGTCTCAGCTTACTTAACTGGCCTTATAGTTGACAGTGAAGTGTCCAGTAGCATCCCTACAGCTGTAGTAACTCTATGTGTAACTAATTATATGCCCTATGCTAGTGTGATGAAACACATGTTATAAATTTATCTTGTAAAGCTAAAAAGGGGCGGGGTAAGCGAGACTATTATATTATAAAGCCACAAAAACAGCATTTCCATATTTTTGTACTCGTTTACATTAAAAAAACATGGAAAATGAGCTTATTAATACTGGAAAGAAAAGTTTCTACTTTGGAAGGCTCGATAACATTAAGCATGCAGTGTTTGCTCATGAATTATTCATGAGTTTGTATTTTTTGTTTTTGTGACATTGTTTTTATGTTTCTATACTGTTGCACTACTCACTCATCACAGCACTTGCTATAGCTTGCTAGCTTTCAGTACGCTAACTATAGAAGAAAAACTTTACCACAAAGACCGTGTGGTCATAGCCGATTTTAGTCGTTAAATAGTAGAAAAAGAAAGACAAGAACTAAACAGTGGCCTACCAGTAGTTTATGATGCTCCTGATGGCAGCTCGAACTGAACAGAGTTTGCTACATGTAGCTGGTCTGCTATTTTTCTATTTTTACAAGAGATAACTGTTTATTAAGCCTCGGTGCGCATGCACAAGCGAGGTATACGGTAGTGTGTTTGTGCATGTGTCTGTGTGTCTGTGTAGACTGCTACAGCTGCTCAAGTATGAATCAAGTGCAAGTAAGAGTTTCTATAGGCTTCTAGTCATGTTTACTTGGATTTTAATTCGTGGATTTGCAAAATAATGCTTCGTTCTCGAGTTATGCCTAGTTTTGCTTACTTGGAATGCCATTGCAGCCTTTTCAGAAGAGCACGTAGCCAAACTTTTTTACCGAATGTTGCTACTCTACTTAGTAGTTAGCTCTGCACTAGAACGCTAGCTGTTGGTAGCTGCAAGAGTGAGAAGAGAGCTGCAAAGCTCTGAAGACGGCAGCCATTAATTTTAGACTTGA
This sequence comes from Halichondria panicea, assembly GCF_963675165.1. Taxonomy (NCBI): domain Eukaryota; kingdom Metazoa; phylum Porifera; class Demospongiae; order Suberitida; family Halichondriidae; genus Halichondria; species Halichondria panicea. The sequence continues at coordinate 3,228,561 of NC_087378.1, forward strand.
ATTTTTGGCATCGATCGTTTTTAACAACAATCATTACCCACTCTTTGAGTTTGCATGCATGATTGTGGACTGAATAAAAGCTATTAGCAGCTAGCTTAATGTTATGTAGCTTTGGCATCTCCACCGAGGCATCAGCACCTGTGGTGCTTTCATTGTTTTGAAGAAATTGTTTCAAGCATCCCTGCCCCTTTTTTTCGTTTTAATCTTGCTGGCAAAGAGCATGTAATATCTAGCATATAAATGACGACTATAGTGTTATAGTCAAGATGGCTTGATTTATACCACTTGTGCGGGCAAACACTGCATTATAACCTTTAAGCCAACTATAAGGATTGAGCCAGAGAGGGGATACCTCTTTTCCCCCTGTATGATGCATGTACACCCTAGTCATACCTTGTAAAGCTAACTGTTTAGTAGCAACAATACAATACTTCTAAACACTGTCAAATAGAACGTTTATGTGCGTACCGTGTAAACGGAAGAGGAAATTGTTATTTACCTCTACTGTTTATATACTGCTATATATATGACATTTCTTTCAGGTCTGTTCACTCCTAGTTGTGGTAGTGCGAAAATCAATGGGTATAGTATCCTCACTGACATGGACCAAATCAGACAAAATCTTGGGATTTGCCCTCAACATAATATTCTGTTTGACAGACTCACTGTCAAGGAGCACCTTAACTTTTTCCTCAGACTCAAGGTATTTGGTGGTAATTACTGTCATATAAAAACCTTATACTCGTTATAGGATGGTAAAGGTGATATTGCTGCTGAAGTGAATGCTATGATCCAAGATCTACAACTAGAAGACAAAAGAAACATACAAGCTAGTCAGCTGTCAGGAGGCATGAAAAGAAAACTGAGGTACAATGTGCTATAGTGATGTATAACTACACATCGACGTACGGTATGGATTATTAGCGTACGTATGCGTTAATGGGGTCAATAGCTGAGCACGGATTTATCATAAGGCCAGGAAAAGAAATAAAGGGTGTGTCAATGCCTTTATTAGAGCAATAATAAAAGTTGAGGTGGCTACTTTTGTCCCAAGAGAGGGAGGCTGGTGAGAAACAAGGAATCTACTCTGCCTGGTCTAATTATGTTGTCATGTTTGAGCCCCACCCAGTAACACTAACTGGGTAATTATTGTGCATGTGACAAGTGATGACTTGACTAGCTGGCTAGAGAAAGTGAGCGAATGAGCCAGGCAAGCAACTACATGTATTATTGGGGCGAGCAAAACAATAACCTATATGCATGTACCTATAGTGCTCAGTGTGCAATTATTTTTGCCTGCATGCATGACAGAAATGCAATGTCAGCATTTTTGTTGGTTCAAACCAGAGATAAAGGAAGGAAAGGGATTGGCAATAGCCGAAAAAATGTAAATATCCGTGATGCACTACGTCATCAGCTATTTTTCATATTTTGTAGCCTCCATTTATAGCTAAAAGTTAAGTTAAAAAAAACAGGGTGAGGATAAAAGTACACTCTTACCATTTTATTCCCAAGTATACGTGGGGAGCAAAGAGTGTATAGGGGTACACTATATGGTTCCTATATGGTATGGGGAACAAAGAGTGTAGGGGTACGTTATTTGTTCCCCATAATTGTATATGGGGACCAAGGAGTGTAGGGGTACACTCTTGAACAAAAAGTTGAAGTGTTAAATTAACACCAATGAACTGACACCATGAAGTACTGGTAATACCAATGAAGTGATAATACCCTGACCCCTGACATCTGTCAAAATTGGCAGCACTATACAGCTGTTCACAAAGTTGCATGTACTAGCTGTGGAGAAAGAGTTACTGTAGCTATAGAGGAAGAGTGTGACACAGTCAAAGTGTTGCGTAGCTCTACTGTAGGGATTGCTAGTGCAGCTACTGTCCAACGTGTGCTCAGTTAGACACAAGTCAGAGAAGAGAAAGAAACACACTGTCATATGGCTCTCAACAATGGGACCACTTGGCCAGACCACTTCTAACCATCAAGAGCAGTCCCAAGGCAAGCCTTGCAACCAACTTTATGTGTACAGTTTAGCATGCTTTGTATTATACATTACTAAGGCCACACCAAATTAGTTTCACAGATTCTCCGGGTCATATTTTGCAGAATGCCAAAAAAATAAACCAATTAGTGGTCCAGGTCAGAGGTAGGCCCTGATAAATTATGCTTTTTTTCCCACCCATTACTCTATTCGAAAAATGTGCCTATTATTCTCATAAAAAACTGAACTGGATCCATGATTATAATTTGCTGTGAAAACGTCATAATGCAAAACTTAATGTAATGATCTTTACCAACATATTCTTTAGACACCTATTACCGTAAGACCTCGATTTAAGGCGACCCTCCAAATATGCGACACCCAGGAGCTTCAGCAATTTTCTGACCTCTAAAAGTAGCGACAGCTGCGTTGACAATTATTTTTTAATGTTGCGTTCTAAATAGAGGTAAATGTAGCCACTCCCTAGCCTCAATTGTAGCCCACTGGAAATCAATGTTTTTAAGCGGCCTGAAATCGAGGCAAGTAGACTCTGTAAAGTTACCTCCAATTAGATGCGACCCTCTAAATATGCGACACCAGGACTTCAATATAATTTTTCAACCTCCAAAAGATGCGACCTCTGGCTTCGTAATTATTAAAAAGTGTCGCTTTAAATCGAGATCTTACGGTATGCTAAAATTATTCTGAGCATAATTTATCAGGACCTAGTCAGAGGTCAGAATAGCCACGTTACTTTTTGTGCAAAACATGGACTCTGGACTGGACTGGACTAGACTGGACCGTACTATTGTTACAGCATTGCTGTTTCTTCAATGAGTATACAGTAGACTCTCGCTATTCCGGCTCCCTGAAGTACGGCCACCTCGATATACCGGCCATTTGGCTTGGCACGGAATGCTAGCTATATGTTTACTGCACAAAACTCACCCTGAAGTACGGCCACTCGCTATTCCGGTTACCGGCCAGTGCTGGCTGTCCCAAACAGGGTTTTCAATGTAATTGTATACGTGTATTACGGCCGGATATGACGTTTTAGGTGTGGTTTAGCAAATAAAATTGAATTACACTTAAATAGAGAACAAAATGATTCATTATCCTCGAGACAAGAACCGCAAAAGTAGTCATTAGATTCGAGGTAAGGTCGTTTTTAAGCCGCGGCTATTTCCTGAGCTGCAGCCACCTCGCTATTCCGGCCAAGCTGCATGGTCCCAAGGGTGACCGGATTAACGAGAGTCTACTGTACTCGATAACAGATAGGCATGCATCTATACAAAAATGCACACAACATCAAGAGCAACAATTCACAGGAGTGCTGCACTGCTGCTGAGTTTTAATATTCTTAACATCAGGTGAAACAACTAAACTTGCCAGGATGAACTGTTGACAAACTGCTGTGATGAAAGATAAAATTATCCGACTAGAAAAACATTTGCAATGTGAAAAATTGCTAGGATTGGCCAGGGGAACCACAAAAAAGCGTGGAAACAAGAAATCAGACGAGAGCATAACTCCAATCCGTTACAACGTCAATCACATTTACTGGTAGTTTTCCATGTTTTCCCATCCATGCGCCAATATACCACGCAATTTTTACTGGAGCATGGAGTGATGACCATGCGATCCCTATATATTTATATTTTGGAATGTGCGGGCATATATAATCATGTGATTTGTACTGAATTGATGTTCCTAATACATGGAGTCTTGAGCACAGGTATACACAGTCCATCCATGCGTAGTGACATGCACGGACCGTACTGGTGACCTGCATGGAATGATGTGGTGGATGGAAGCTGCATGGTAGATGGATCTGGAACACAGTCTATATACTATGCATTGTACATGTTCATGACGTTGTAACGGATTGGAGTTATGCTCTCGTCTGATTTCTTGTTTCCACGCTTTTTTGTGGTTCCCCTGGCCAATCCTAGCAATTTTTCACATTGCAAATGTTTTTCTAGTCGGATTCCCTTTCTTTTTCAGTACAGAAGTATAAATTTACGTATTATGACCTGCATAAGTGGAACGTCAAGAGGCAGTACAGAAGTTCAAAAAGAGAAGACAGGACTAATCAGACATCTTCTCGAATATCTCTGGACTAATAATTTAGTAATGAGTAATCAGTATTGCTTGAAATGTTGAATTTGTGAATCAGTATTATAAATGACAGCCATTTTAGCTCTTAAATTAAGAGCATGATAATTATCTAGCCAGTGCATATAGCATGCCTGTCAGAGAAAGGGAGCTAGAGCACCTCAGGCTCTGGAAAAGCACTGCTGCACTGATTTTAGGCACACGGTTTCTTAGCCACGCCTATCTATTATTATTGGCCACAACGCAATTGCTGAGTCATTAAAGATGGCGGAATTGTCTAGGTAAGAGAAATAGAGACTGAGAGGTCATCTGCCTCATGGAAGCAATCGCAAATCTGAAGAAGTGCTTTGTAATCCAGATTGTAGTCGTTTGGAAACCCTGTGCAGAATGTCCTGGAGATGGCTGTACATGGAGTAAATGCTGGGCAAGAAACTTACTTACTTACTTACTCACTCACTTACTTACTTACTTACAGACAAAGAGCGGTGAAACTTCGAAATAGTGCAATTTTTAAAATGACAATATTCATTCATTAAAATGTTCATGGATTATGAAATGAGAGATACAAAGAGAGAAAAAGCTAAATAAACTATCTGTTCAGCCAGTTTCTTGATATATCCTTTTCCTGCAGAGATAGAACAGTTTGAACAAGAGTCAAAATAATTGAAATATTGCTAAATACGGGCAAACCCACTGCCAATCCTATGTAAAACCTACTGTTTTACTAATAGTAGTAGTGTGCTGCTTGCTCTAGACCTTTATTTAGGTTTGCTGGGTCTGTAACACCTTCTTTCAACTGCACTATTGTCAAGTGTATGGAGGCAATGGTATATATATAGGAGTCCCTTCTGCAGCCTTGACACACTGTACTAAGAATGGGTTGCAGGTGTTACATGCTGGTATATGGTACTGGTGGTGCTCCTTGCGGGTGTACTCTCGGTGCTAGTAGTGTGTACGTGTGCTCGATCGTACAAGATTCTGTGTGGTGAAAACTGCCCAGGAGCAAAATTATAAATTGGTCTAGAAGTTGAGATAGCTGAAACTATTTTGGGGATAGAGTAATTATGGCAAAGTAGTGAGATGGTGCACTGCCAGAGGATATTAGGGCCTATAGGAACACTGAGGGTGAAATGGTAGGCTTGCTTACTGATTCATCTGGCACCTTATACAGTTGTCTTTACAAGATTTGTAATGTACAGCAATAGCTAAAGCAGGCTAGCTAGCTAGCTAGCTACATTGCCCACAGTCTAGTCGAGTCCAGTCCAAAGTCCAGTCCAGTCCAGAGTCCCGAGTCCATGTTTTGCACGTACCCCTTTTTGTGGTGTGTTGTGACTCCGTTTGTAGTTTTATAATGATATTTATCAATTTTTTTTCTTTTTTTTGCCTGCCATCCGGTCTGTTTTTGGGGATTAAAAGTCCGTGAAACATAAGATTAATTTGGTGTGGCCTAACACAACACAGATGCTCATCTCACTTGGACTTCTCTCAAAGCACTTCAAGAAAGTAGACTTTAAGCCGTGGCAGCTCAGCGTCATAAAGGCAGTGCTTGGAGGCAAGAACAGTCTTGTGGTTCAGCCTACAGGGAATGGGAAAAGTTTGTGCTGCCAGTTTCCATGTGCTGTCTCTGGAACATTATCATTTTCCCAACAATCAGCCTCATCCTCGACCAGGAAAAAGGACTCGGACATGCGGACTGCGAGTAGCATATTTAGGGAGTGCATGTGCAGAAAGATCCCAATGTGCTATCTAAAATAATAGCAGAGGGCCACTATGACATAGTGCTTACTACTACTCCTAAGTCCTTTTTTTAAAGTTGGGAAACCAAAACTTGTGTTTCTAAGTATGAGTGCTCAAGGAATGGTTGGACTACACCATAGCAAACACTCAGGAGCTGTGCGTGGGAAGGGCTCCAGCAAGCTGCTCGGAAACAAAATGAGGGCCCATCTACTGAAATGTGAGGATGTTGCAAGTTTCCTAAGCATAGCGAAAATCACCCTACCTTCTGGAATTTTGCACAAGAAAATTCTTACTGCCCTCCACTGCACCTGCAGGAAACCTTACACAAAGGGGAATAAGATGGCTGCATGCTCAGTGTGTGGTTTTTGGTTTCACCAAGCATGCCGTGAAATTCCAGGCGCAGTTTTCAGAAACAAAGATCGAGTCACGTGGATATGCTCTTCATGCCACTAACAATTAAACTGAGATTATAGTAGTACTTTTCACCGCTAAAAAATGTATGCACAAGGAAAGACTGAGTCACAGGAACATGCTTTTCATGCCACTAACAATAATCTATATAAACTACTGTGGCTAGTATCAGGAGTTCATGCACTCCTGCTAGACAAGTACTTTTCACCGCTATATAAAACTCATGGGAACAAAGAGTGTACCCTCACAATTTTTGTCTCCCATGTATATAGGGGACAAAGAGTGTACCATGCATACACTCTTTGTTCCTCATATATATATGGGAGACAAAGAGCGGCCCTACACTCTTTGCTCCCCATGCATGTATATGGGGACCAAATAACGTACCCCGATACACTCTTCGTTCCCCATGTACTTGCATGGGAGACCAAGAGCGGCCCTACACTCTTTGTTCCCCATATCATATAGGAACCAAATAGTGTACCCTACACTCTTTGTTCCCCATATAATTATATGGGAGACAAAGAGCGCACTCTTTGTTCTCCATATCATATAATTATGAGTAAGCGCTAATAACCAGTTTCTATGCGGTGTGGGAGACTGGGTTTAAATGTTATTTATGGTTTGCAGGCAATTAGGAATATTCATGTAGCCTCACTCGTTTAAACTGCCTAATTCTGGCAACTGTATTATAGAAACAAACCTGGCTGGGTGCCTACGTTGCATATGAGCTGCATGTGTTGTATGAGAAACTTCAGTGCTTCTATACGCTGGCTTGCTGCATAAATGGCAAGAAAGATATGATTGTCTGAGCTCCAATTTGAAGAGGATTCCATGATAATTATGGAGGCAGATCTAGTAATCCAGGAGTTGGTGTCCGGACTGATATAATTATCGTGCCAATATGAAAACTCTGGGCACACTGTGAATTGCGTTCTTATAGATATACCATAGAAACTGAATTATTAGTGCATGCGTCAATAGCAGAGCTCTATACGCTTATATTCGAGAATGCGCCTCACTAGCTATATAAATTATAGCTTACTATGCACTGCATGTACGAGCTAGCTAGCTCATACCGTATTTTGCTGGTGAAAAACCTTTGCGAATGAGCCAAATCAGCAGAAAACTTGACCCTTTGCGATCTAACTATTACCTTCTGGCAAGGATCGTGTCTATTTACTGGTAATAATTTAGGTTTTGAAGTTTTATTGTTGCAAATTGGCAAAGTATTATGTTTGATGCTTGCAAAACATTCCAGTAATACGGTAGATAAACGAATAAATGAATTTATATCCCGTTGCTACGTTGTTGCCAAGTGCAATATGCAGCATAATGCACTGCTGAAAGTCATAATGCACTGACCGCAAACTCATAATGCACTAACCACAAAACGCCCCTCTGGCAATTAGACAGACAATTAAAATTAAATTAATACGCATGAGAAATAACAAGTATCAAAGTATGTCTAGCCATGCAGGAATGAATGTTCAGCACTGCTGGAGTTTCTTCTTGCAACCATGCAGGTTTTAAAATTGTCCAAGATTCATTTTGTGGAAGATTCTGTGTTCCTAAATCAACCTAGTCCTCGACCTTGTGATGCATGTCAATTCTGCTTCACCGTAGCACTAGAAGTGGCTCTTTTTGCTGGGGGCATGAGCTGTTTTGCAGCAGTGTAGAAGCGAGCTTTCTTGGCTTGGTTATGAGGCCGAGCGTAGACCAGCAGCTAATACATGTATTCACTGAGTAGTGGGGTGGGGCTATTTCTTTGTAGCAGTAAGTGGGGCGGGGCTGTTTTGCAGCACCAGAAGTGGGGTGGGGCTGTTTTGCAGATTTCAGTTGGAACTCCAACAATTTTGTGTCAAGCCATTCGTCGGTCATGCCAATCTTATACGCTGCAGATACTGGCGTCTAGAAGAGAGAAGAGATGGAGCTGTGTCTAGAGTTGTCTCTGTCTTTTTTTGTGCTGTTTATATTGTGTTACTAGGACAGTGTTATGTTGCTATGCCCTCGGGATATAAACTAGTTATAACACGTGCACTCGGGCTGCATGGCATATATTGCACTCAGCCCTCGGGGCTGGCGCCCTCGTGCTTTAGTGCAATATATTCCATACATCCCTCGTGCCCGTGTTATAACTATAACAAATCTTTCATAATTGGAAAAGCGCTTCAATTCGATGCAAACAATTTTCAGTTGAGCATGCGCTTAAAATAAAGATACACTTGTAATAGAATAATAAAATACCGTATAGTGCGAAATTTTCGAGGCACTTATATTTCGTGGATTGGCCTCTAAAAGCCATTTCGTTGCACAATATTCGTGGAAGAATGACTGCTTACCGGAAGCCATGCCTTTAAATATTTGCATGATAGCAGATAATTCTAATTAAAGAACCATTTTCATGGACTTAATTTTCGTGTAGAATTCTAACCCACGAAATTCACAAAAATTAAGCCTCTCGAAAAAATCGCGCTATACGGTAAGCGCTATTAGTACGGTAGGTGCGCAAAAGCTGGCTGGGTGTCGTACATGATTTTGAAGTGGAATCACCAGAACATTTTACTAGGTCAACTATAATTCAATACCCTGTTACCGTAGAAACTGGATTATTAGCGCATGCGCTTTTAGGGTCAATAGCAGAGCTCTATATACGCTTATTTTAGAGAATGCGCCTATAATGCAGTCATTCCGAGCCCCACCCAGTAACCGGATGTCTCTGTGATGAGAGCTGACTCGCAAGCTGGTTAGAAAGTGAGCAAGCAGGCAACCCTAACTGGATCTATATCATACTATTATGTTACAGTTCATTTTACAGTTTATTTACTACATCAATAAAACATTCATATTGACCAGGAACTTGGAATAAAAGGACCTCATCCATGTCTCACATTCTCTCAGCATGATCAGACAAGGTAACAGCATGCCCATGCAGAGAGTCCTTCCAGATGGATATCACCAGCTATAAGCTATCCAGTCGTACATGTATGAGTTCCAGTATAATTATGCGCCAATAATCCCATTGCTTCAATGCATTACATGGCATATTGGTTGTACCATGATGTGCTCTAACACTAAAGAATATCCATTGAAACGCTCAGGATACTATAGGGTGGTACAAATCCCATGTTGTACAATTCCAGGGGAGTGTCTATTCATGTAGGGTACATGGCTGTGGTCATCCTGAAGCCCTCCCTCCACCTTTTAAAGGCACCTAAGTGTTGAAGTTGTAAATGTGGTTTGTCAAGTGCTAGTCTTGATCCCAGCCCCTCTCACTAGAGGGCCTGGTAACCACCGTTTGCGCATGGGTGGATTCAATAGTAAATTTGTTAGTAAAACTCTTTGTAATTATCAATTAACCTCTGTACTATGGTTACCCACGTGGTTGATTAGTCTCATGAATCAGCCGCACCTTTGGTGTCCGTCTGAGCACTCTTTACATGAACTCATGGGCCACGTCGGATTTCCAACGTGACCAATGAGATTGCTCACAAGCATCAGGTGACTTGAATAGGAGGCAGCAAATAGTGAAACTTTACATGCGGTTGAGCAGCAAGCAGTGATGTGGCTGAGCAGAGATAGCGGATGTGGTTGCATTTTTATGGTTTTGTTAGCTTGTACAGTGACGTAATACATTCCATTGTGAAATGACTTCACGTAAAGAGTGCTCAGACTGACACCAAAGGTGCGGCTGATTCATGAGACTAGTGGTTGATTAGACTATTAGTGTCAAGAGAGAGAAATCGCTAGGCTCATACAGGAGCACTGATCTTACTGAGATGGCATCAAACAAGCATCTGGAAACAAGTAGACTTGCTAGAGCCGGTCGGTATTGACAGAAAAACGTCTACCACTCTACTACAGTACTAAAGAAGACAAAACCTGACTTTTCAACGATGGAGAGAGCTTGAGCAAGAGCAGAAGAGAAGTAGAAGCCATCACAACAAAACTGGTCACTAGTCTAGACCATAAATGTTGTAAGTATCTGTGTTATTTTATTAAAACTGCTATGATTTGTGCAATGACATTGTAAATATACAATAATTATACTGACTAATTTACTAAGTTATCTCAATCCCCAAGATTCTTGGGGCAATTGACGCATGCGCAAACAGTGTATACCAGGCCGTCTTTCTCAATTGAGAGCGGCCTGGAATTGAGGCTAGTCAAGTGCAAACACACAGTAAATGGGTTGGATAACAGCAATAGGTGTTCATAGTAGTACAATCTACCTGTACCACCACTACCGAGGGCAGTTGTATGTATTCCTCGAGATATCCATGGTACAACTGTCAGCTTTAAACATGTATCTCGCCTCCCACTAAATTTAGTGTTGGAATTTCTCTGGTCGGTGGCTCACAAGTGGTAATTCTAGACGAACCTACCTCCGGAATGGATCCATATGCGAGAAGAGCAACATGGGACCTCCTAATCAAACACAAACAGAACAAAACTATTCTCCTTACCACACACTTCATGGATGAAGCAGATCTGCTTGGTGATCGTATTGCCATCATGGCTGATGGTAGATTGAAATGTTCTGGATCTTCACTTTTCCTCAAGAGCAGGTGTATTAATGACAAATTCTGGGTTTCATTTACAGTGTTGCACATAATTATCGTATAGGTACGGTGTTGGTTATCACATGACAGTCGTGAAGAAAATTGGCTGTGATTCGTCTCAAGTCAAAAACCTTGTGAAATCAATGGTTGAGAATGCTCAACAGGTTACAGATGTTGGTGCAGAGCTTACCTTTATCCTGCCCTCTCATGCCACTCCCAACTTCCCTGACCTGTTTGACACTCTTGAAGGTACAACTATAGTAGATAACATCGTAGTTGTACAACTATTGATGTCGTTACTACAACCTACTTACAGTTTCGCATTCTAATTATTGCTTGTGCTTACCAATATGAGTATTTTTTGCTTGCTTGTGAGGTTTTATTGTCTGTTTTATTGTCTGTTTTCCAGCTCAAAAGCAAGAATTAGGAATAGCTAGTTTTGGTGTGTCTGTAACAACAATGGAAGAAGTGTTCATGAAGGTTGGAGAAGATGCAGACAGAGGTCTCGATACCAGGTCAGTACAAAACATTATGTACACACATGTGCATGTATTTATGTGTGCATACTACGCACATGCACTGCATTAATTTTATTGTATCACTCTTTTAGTTTTTTTCTTATTAATTATCATGTTACCAACCGACGGTTTGCACTTTAGTGCTCTAGTTTAAGGGTTAAAGCTTTGTTGTCGTATAAAAGCGAGAATAAAATTGGCTAAGCAGGAGGTATAATTCTAGCTTTCTACTTTAGTGACTGTGTTCCATTGTTCCTGGTCACTTCAGCTGTAACCCATGTGCAAAGTCACAAGTTCGGTTCAAGCTACATTTTGCTCGCTTTTATTAGGCAACGAAGCTTTAACACCGAAAGCTGCCACTATTAAAAGTTTACTAACTTGTTGTGGCTACCCACGCTGTAAACGCAGTGCTAGAGCATCCAGGTAAGCAGACCCAGTTAAAGCAGACCCAGTTACAAGCTTCTTAGCTTTTGCTTGACAACAAAGGTTTAACATCAAATTTTGCCACTATTAAAACTAATAACTTGTTGTGTGATCCATGCTGTAAACGCAGTGCTGTGGCATCTAGGTGAGTAGGTTCACCTGTCACAAACAAACAAACCAAACAACTACTACACCCGCGTTATGTAGCTTTGACACCTCCACCGAGGCATAACCAGCACCCGCGGTGCATGCTCTCATGTAGTTTTTCCTTTGATCTCTGTGCCAAAAAAGTATAAGCTCTATAATAAGTTTCTCAGCTCCTACTACCTGTTGGATTTGTTGTGTTTGCACTCATTCTAGCAGTATTATCATTTTATATTAAGTAAATGCTATAACTATCTTGAATATTGTTTCACCCTATCATAACTACTCTTTTATCTTGCATGCATGGTCACTATACCTCTTTGCTACATCATTATTGTTCAACGTTAGGCTTAATGGAGCATCTGTCAATGTAACCAAGGTGCATGACAGCACTGAATCATTGGATAATGAAGGAACAGCACTCGCCACTCTGACATACAAATATAGTAAGTTGGACTAGTTGATTTGATGTCTGTCAATTATCCTTTTTCCAGCCCCTAACAGTGGTATGAATCTTTGGTTTCAACAATTTTGGGCGATGTTTCTTAAACGAGTCTACAACAGTGCAAGATTCTGGGGAGCTGTTGTTTCTCAGATCCTACTACCTGTTGGATTTGTTGTGTTTGCACTCATTCTAGCAGTATCTGGTCCGACGCAAAATCAAGATGATCCTAAACGATCACTAGATCTGAAGAACTCAGCAGCATCACCAGATAATATCTCCCTTTTCTATGCTCAGTTTGGAGAATCTAGCCCTCTTATTTTCTCGGTATGTGATTGTGCACCTGTGTTTCTACTTCGCATATACATGCATGCATGTATATACATGTATACCCTATTGATCCACACACAATTGTTTTTAGGATATTGAACCTTCACAATTGAATGCCACCAACATCTTTAACTTCACTGCTCGAGTTCAGTCTATTATGGACAATGTAGCTTCAAACCCGCCTGTGGAAATCAAGACTTGTTGTGGCTACAAATACCAACTGTTAGATGGATTTTGTGCTTCAAGGACAGCGGTAGGCATTTAATTTATGTATATTATAAGCTCCATCTTTCACATCTCAATAATTATAGGGTGATCTGTCTAGTGTGTGTGCAGCCAACAATAGCTTTGGATACCAGCAATGCACACATTGCCTTGAGTACGTCCCTATCATATTTGGTGATTTTGCACTCCAAACAAACAATTTATAGGTGCTGCACAGCAACTTCATTAATTGCCACAGCAAAATCTTGCTCATCTCCTAGCACCCTACTATCGGGAAGGAAGAATAGTGAAAATTTTTGTCCAAATCCTCCTAAAGTCAGTGTTTCTGATATCAATCCTTCTGGTCCACTGGAGAGTGAAAATGTCTATGTAGCGGAGTACTTGCTCAGTGTCTCTGCTGCGGTGGAAGCTACTGTTTTCTTCCGACAATTTCAAGCTGGATTTACTGTCACTAAAAAGTGATCACCAAAATAACTGATCCTTGTCTTTTCTATTATTTTTTCTTTTTTTTTCGTACAGGGATCCTCCATTCAGTGTGTGCGGTTGTAGCTCATCAGCTACCTCGGTTCAGCAAGTGTGTGATTTTTTCTCACCTCTACAAGTATATAACAGTTCAGCTCAGTGTCCGCGCTATGGTTTTGACAATACTTGTGCAACTTTATGGAATTTATGTCTTAGCAGCCTTACACTAGCCCTTATAGACCCATGTGACTTACCTCCTCAATGTGGCCAGCTCGATTACAACTCAACGAACATTTGTCACGGCAACGAGACTCTGTCAAGCTGCTACACCGTTGATGGGCTCTCAGCTGATGTATTGAAGGTGATCATTTTGTGTGTATACATGTAAATAATTATAATTATAGTTATTACTGGGTGACGATAAAAGTACACTCTTACCATTTCATTCCCCAAGTACTAGGGGAGTACTTGAGGAGCAAAGAGTGTAGAGTACACTATTTGGTTCCTATATATGATATGGGGAACAAAGAGTGTAGGGCCGCTCTTTGTCTCCCATATAATATATATGGGGAACAAATAGTGTAGGGGTACGCTATTTGGTCCCCATATGGGGAACAAACAGCAGCCCTACACTCTTTGTCCCCATGCAATGTATAATTATGTATAATTATACAGTTGTTCAAAAAGTTGCATGTACAAAGTTGCATGTACTATAGCTGTGGAGAAAGAGTTACTGTAGCAATCGAGGAAGAGTGTGATCGCTGCTCATCTCACTGGACTTCTCTCTAAGAAAGTAGACTTTAAGCCGTGGCAGCTCAGCGTCATAAAGGCAGTGCTCGAATCCAAGAACAGTATTGTGATTCAGCCTACAGGGAGTGGGAACAGTTTGTGCTACCATGCAGTTTCCATGTGCTGCCTCTGGAAAATTGACAATAGTCATTGTCCCAACAATCAGCCTCATCCTCTCCAAACTAACGGCACGGACTGTGGAATCTACGCCATAGCAAACGGTCAGGAGCTCTGCGCGGGAAGAATTCCAGCAAGCTGCTCTTGGGTTGGACACAAAATGAGGGCCCATCTATTGAAATGTCTGGATGTTGGAAAACTCACAAGTTTCCCAAGGCATTAGCGAAAATCACCCTACCTCTGTAATTTTGCACAAGAAAATTCTTACTGCCCTCCACTGCACCAAGAGGAAGTACGACATAGGTTGACCTTTTGCTATAATGAGTTACTCCCGTATTGCATTCCTGCAGCATGACAGGATGTCACGCCCACATTTACCTAAAGGAGGTGCGGCCTCACGTTATTAAGTTTCCTCAAGTTTCCCGGAAAAATTATGTGAGTATACGGAGAAAGAACAGAATATATACGGAAGCACAACACCAAAACTTGCTCTTTTAGCTAGCTAAAAGACTACAAACGATCATAGTACTCCACAAGTTATAGTATGGTTTGATGATAGTTAGACCAAGTTAATAAGGAGGACCGCACCCGGCTTGCACATGCGCAGATCATATTTCTACCTCGTGTCTTCATGATCAGGCTCGATCACTGCTGTCGATTTCATCTTTGGCTTAAAACTCTCCCCTTTGACCTTAAATAAGTCCTAGCTATGGCGGACGACACTCCCCAACCGCCAGTGATCGACAAAGAACTCATCAAGACCGCTCTGAGTGAGCTACTTCTCGACATCCCTGCTTTTAGAGCATTTGCTACTAACCCCAGAGAAAGCAGGGGAATCCTCAAGAACAAACCAAGACCCTCTGGGTGAGTACTTAGAATAGCAAATTTACTTGGGTAATAATACTTGGCAGCCTAGGTAACATAGCATAATGAGTCACAACGTACCGTGAGCGGTGGGAGTAGAGTGAGAAAAGAGTGAGAGAGAGTCACAATGTACCGTGAGCGGCGGGAGTAGAGTGAGAGAAAAAAAAATGTGGCGGGAATGAGGGCCCCCGCAGTGATAACGTGGGGCTAGAGTGTGAGCAGAGTGATCTAGGTCTTTGAGTCAACCGGGTGAGACCCGTGTTAGGAAAACATTGCACACAATATGGTTGCAAACTGAGCACCTAACCCTCTGACCCCCCTTGCACAGGAGGCAACCCGGGGGATGTGAGTGACCTGAACTTGCCTATTATAGGTAGTGGAGACAGAGATCGACCAGCAACACCCGTAGTAAACCTCCCACCAGAGCTCGGAACGGTCCTCGGGGAAGCGTTGCCCATGGTCCCAGTCAGGCTGGTAAAAAAAATTATTAAGGGCGAGTTTGTGGACATGAGCGAGCTCCTCAAAGATAATATGGAGGTCCTCAGGAGGAGGAAACAAGAGAGTGACGGGATCCCCGTACCCTACGAGCAAAGAGCGAGCAGGAGAGAGGTCCCTGACATACTGAGATGGGTATACAAGCATTTAGCCTTTATGCGGCGGTGGTGGCAAGTCAGCACCCGAACAAAGCTAAGGAGTTAGTTGTTTGTTTCCCATATACATGGGAAACAAACAGCGGCCCTATACACTCTTTGTCCCCCATGTACATGGGGACCAAATAACGTACCACTGCACTATTTGTTCCCCATAATTATATATGGGAGACAAAGAGCGGCCCTACACTCTTTGTTCTCCATATCATAAAATATAGAAACCAAATAGTGTACCCCTACACTCTTTGCTCCCCAAGTATTTGGGGAATGAAATGGTAAGAGTGTAGAATTGTACCATCCCGTTATTACTTTGTGTAAATTATGTATTTAGTTACAGATTTTCTTGTCAGGTGCACTGTGAATCTTAAACAGTGTATGTGTACAATTACATGCATGTTACGGGTATAATTATTTTAAGGTTATAAACTTTCGTGTTTTTTTTTAACGGTATTTTCGCGAAAGTTTATACCCTCTAAATATACCCGCTATAATTATACGGTACAATATTATCGCCACACTTGCTTGGTATTGCAGTGCAGCTTGGCCAGAATATCTAGTCGGTCGCGAGAAAATGGACGCTTAAAAACTATACTTTCGAATCTAGTGACTAATTTTGCGGTTCTGTCTCGAGGATAATGAATCATTATGTTCTCTATTTAAGTACAATTCTGCCAAACCACACCCGTAATAACTACAACCTAGATATATTGGGGAAACCAATACTGGCCAGTATACGGAATAGCGAGTCAGCCGCATTACAGGGTGAGTGTGTGTAGTAAAATATGCATCTAGCTAGCAATCCGTGCCAAACTAAAATTAATGGCCAGTGCATACTTCAGAGAGCCGGAATAGCTAGAGTACTGTACCATAGTTAATCGTCGAACTGCCCGTCCCCTACTATTGCCTGAAGTCCTGTGGAGGCCTAATTGCAGCGCCTACTATTAGGCAGGCGTATAATTGGGTCAAACATCAACATGATGCAATGTGCAGCTATCAAATAGCTATAGCTAACTTAAAAAACAAGACTTAAAAGTTAATAGTACTAGCAATAGACCTATATACAACGTTGTTACATCGTCTATCTTAGAACAGACGTCAAGCGTTCAAAATGAGACTTTTTCCACTGAACACCAGAACACATGGTCTACTTCCAGCTCATTCTGTGATCTGTAACTGTACAGAAGATGGAGCTGTGTCGTTTTCACAGAAAGTGCCAGCGTAACTCTCTTGGATTGGCGCTTGCACGGTTCAGTAGCCACATAATCAAATATCCGCCCATCCTATGTTTAGCCTAAGTGAAGCTATCAAAAACAGGTAGGCGGTTCAACGGTTAACTACGATATATATGTATTTGTTATCCCTGTTTTGCATTACTATAGTTATTGGTAGCCGTCTCTGATCACTTATGTTTGTACCATTGGTGTAAATAATTATTTTGTTACCACATTCAGGAAAAATCATGCAATACTAAGAGGCTCCAAAAAGGATGCAATAACCTGTCACGGAGTGCCAGGCCAGTAGCCGAAAGTTACATCAATCAGGAGCCGAATATAGCCGTGACTGTTTGGTACAACAATCAGGTGAGATTACCAAAAGTAATAATTACGTAGATACCAGTACAGATGTATAATTATGATAAAGAAACTATTGCAGTTTATGTACATGTACACATGCACCTAGTCAATGTTTTATTGTGTGTTCGCCGAGTGCATTATACGTAACCGAGAGCCTATATCTGAGTGTACCAGCATTAAAACCCGGAATCTTGGCTGTGTTTGTAACTTAAAGCACGGTTATGTGACTAATTTTTGCTATGCTGGTTGGCTGGAGATCATGTGATCCAGACATACTTAATTTCATAGTGTGCAACATTGAAATTTTGTCTGTGTGTCATGGACCGGCACGATGTTAGTTTTTTGTACTCATGACCCTTTACCAACTTTTACGATTAATTCACATGGGCACAAGCTACACTAAGCTCAGACAAGACACAAGGCAAAATACAGACGCTTATTGTCCCACTAAATCGAAACGCCACTAAAATGAAAAGTAGCCAATAATGGGCGTGGCACCTAACTCTATCCCTAACCCTAACCCTAACCCTAACCAGGAGCCCATAAATAAGAGAAGGAGCGGCTGACTACGGGGATCACGTTTCGTAAGTGGTTATGACCGCATTTCCATATATGCAAAGTCACTGTGATTGAATCCCTATATACACGTGTTATACGCAATACATGCAGGGCTGAGGTTTACAAGCACTTAGTCGCTTCCATAAAAGGAGGTGCGGTTTCACCGACAATTACGAAATGTGATCCCTGAGTGTACGTTGAAGTTAGCCGCTCCTTCTCTTATTTATGTGCTGCTCCTGCCCTAACCTAGTCCATTTTCACCCTTGGTTTCCGGTTTTTTCGTTTTAGTGGGACTACAGCCGCTAGACACTATTGAGGCCACAGGCAAGACACAGAGCCACAACTGGCTAGCTACAAGTATACTACTTAATGCACCGTTGCGAGTGCTATACACGATGCTTTGAGAACTTTTGCGAGGCCAGTAATATCCGTAGAGCACGAGCGTGAAATGGTGAATTAACTGGTTTGTAGTTTGCAGCTTCTTGCAGCTACCATGCAATAGCTATCGCTCTAGTATAGAGCTGACTACTAAGTAGAATAACAACCTTCTACGAACAGATGTTACTATTCCTGATTCTGGAGAGACTTCAATGTACTGGTAAGCAAAACTAGCCTTTAGGATCAATAACGGTATACTCACCTCAAACCTTTAATTGCTTCCAGAAGCGGGGGCGTAGCCTTATTGCATGCTCTACTAACCGTAGTAGCTAAATAACCTAGGATTTGCGCTTATTATTTTGTTTGACGGTAGAACCAGGAAGTTTGTTGCATTGCAACCGTTGATCAGTTACAGCTGGAATACACAGACACACACAGACACAGACACACACACACAGTCAGCTTTACCGTATCCCTCGTGCGGCTACGCCTCGAGGCATAATAATTATGTGACTGCATGGAAAAATGATACTATACTGTGATGAAACTGGATGGATGAAAACAATGATCCAGTGAATAAATAATACAATTTAATGATGGATGGATAGTTGATTTGGTTGATTCTGCTTACACCGGATACTGTGTGGCGATGTCAACCATTACCCAAGGCAGCTTGCTTCGATAGAGGAGTTAAAATGCAGTCGCTCTCCCCCCCCCCCGCATCCTCTTGAGCTTGATCTTAACTATTCCAGTAGCTCTCAATGTTTTGAGTGTGTACACCTGTGACGCTGTTCACAAACTCAATGCTGTATTGACTGTGCCATACATGGGAAGCAAATATTATTTTGTTATTATTATTATTATTACAACAATCAGCAACGATGCTACACTCAGGCTATTGTAAGCAGCCCAACAGTATCACTGTGCCTGGATTCATATAGGCAAGAGCTCTTCTATCTGCCACTATATAACTGGACAACGCCAGTGGCAGGGTTTGTTGATGTGTCAGCTAACCCAAACACCCACAAGTCACTCCTGGGTCACCTATACCCTGTCCACCCTAATGAAATACAGTGTTTAAGATATAAACAATTTTACCATAATCAAAGGTCAATTAGCTACTACATGCAATAAGGCTACACCCCCCGCTTCCAGAAGCAATTAAAAGTTGGAGGCGAGTACTGTATATCTTCTAATTTATCGGACAGCAAAAAATAATTATTTTGGAAATTGTCCGGGTATAATTGGAACATATTTTTATAGAGCATGCGAAGTGTTCGGAATAATTAGAACAAGCAAGCAGCTGTGTGCGAGCTATAATTATAGCTAAGTTTAATAGAATAGTGTGCGACTGAATAGTTGCACTAGCTATCTAAAACTAGCTACACAAAGCTATATAACTGCAGCACTCTAAGTCTTACTTGCCGTCTATGAATGTAGCTCAACTTTTCAAAGTATTGTCCGGATATTTAGTAATATTAAAGCACTGGAGTGTCCGTTGTATTAGAACAACGAAAATTGCCCAAAAGAGTGTCTGGGGTGATTAGAAGTGTCCGATAAATTAGAAGATATATGGTATACCGTTATTGATCCTGCCTTTATAATTATACTCTAGAATAATGTCTTTGTTTGCAAGATAACATGCTAGAAGCTTATAGAATCACTTAGCTGTACTCGTATTGCAACCATGGAGCAGTTGTATATATAGCTATTATAAAATTCTATGGCTTAAATTATTTTGACCAACAGACCAAAAATGCCAACCACAGAATAATAGAGCAAGGTCTGTGGTTTCTATACAGTTGTAGATCCTTCTATGGCGGCTGTCTGTAATCGGTGGACTGAACTGGACTTTGACCTGACTATTGCAACACTAATTACATTCCTTTTCCTCTAACAAGACCACACTAACAAATAATTATGATTGTAAAAACATAACACATGTATAATAAAAGCACCACAGGTGCTGATGCCTCGGTGGAGATGCCAAAGCTATTTAACATAAAGCTACTAATAGCTATACACATGACGAAAAATTTTTCAATTTGCTGCATGCAAACTCAAAGAGTGGGTAATGATCGACCATGATTGTTGTTAAAAACGATCGATGCCAAAGCTAAAATTAATGGCTGATAGTAGAAGCAGAGCCTTGCAGCTCTCTTCTCACTCTTGCAGCTACCAATAGCTAGCGTTCTAGTGCAGAGCTAATTACTAAGTAGAGTAGCAACACTCGGTAAACAAGTTTGGCTACGTGCTCTTCTGAAAAGGCTGCAATGGCATTCCAAGTAACAAACTAGGCATAACTCGAGAACGAAGCATTATTTTGCAAATCCACGAATTAAAACATGACTATAGAAGCCTATAGAAACTCTCTTACTTGCACTTCATTGATCCTTAAGCAGCTGTAGCAGTCTACACACACACACACACACACACACACTACCGTATACCTTGCTCATGCGCACTGAGGCATAATTATGAAGAAAATAAAACACATATTTTTACCTCATAGACTTAGCTACATTACAAAACACCTAATGTAGCAAGAACAAAATGTTTGTCTTCAGGTTTTGTAGCTTAAATTAGAGTCTGCATGCAGGATGGAAGAGCATGTTTAGCTTTCGTATAGGACATGCAGGTAACTGCATGGTTGCTTTGTTCCTGGGAGCATACTTGCTTATTTGCACCACAATTAATTGGAGCTATAGAACTGTTGTTTAGTCAAACATATAATTATAGGCTAAATTGAAATGGTACATTGATCGACAAAGCGTGTCTGCTTCTCTGTTGAGCCGTGGAGAGTGAATATTCACCATTTTTCATAGCGTACTAAGAGTCTGTGTGCATGCTCCTGTTGTACTTTCATGAAGCCGTTGCACATACACACTAAGTGTTTCTAGTACACAAACAAGACGGATGAGCATGCATGCACCCTCCGCTACTTGTATCAGATCCGGTCATAGTAGATACAAATTAGTATGTTCCTGTACAAGGAAATCACTGGAAAAAGGTGGTGCTGTTTCTGGAGGGGTTTGAAGGGCATGAATGTTCCTGGTGAGCAGGGAAATAGAGACACGCCTATGTTCAATTGTCATGCAGCAAGAATGCTATACATAATTATAATTGTTTTCTTATTATCACATTATAATTTGGGTGTTTTTGTAATGTACATGTATACAGCTAGATCTATGTTCTTCATAATCATTGTCTACAATCATAATTATTATTTGTCATTGTGCATGGTCTTGTTATGAGGAAAAGGAGTAATTAGTGTTGCAGGTCAGAGTTCAGTCCATGCAGCAGTCCAGTCCACAGATTACAGACAGCCGTCTATGACATTTGTTAGCATAGTTTTATTTCCTTTCATCTTTGTACAAAAAAAACTACAGACAAGACACCGACTCTTAATTGAGGCCACAGGCAAGACCCATACACACAGACACTTTTATGCCACAGATACACATGCAGAAAAACTTGTGTTGTCTTGTGATATATATAAATAAACCTTGCTTGGTCCACAATATTAAATATTAACAAGCCAAATTACTTTACATTAATTTGGCCAATCCATATCTGTGGCATGCAGCTCAGTCTCAGCTATTGTCCCAGAGTCACTATAGCTAACTAGAGCGGTGGGGCTGACTGCATCAAACAATTATGAACTCAACCGCTTCCGCTCGCCCCATGACACTTTGTGTCACTCTATTAATAAGTATTATTATAATTATAATTATTTCTGATATAATTATAGCCATACCACATGCCGGGTGCTGCTCTAAATGCGTTTCATACCATTCTGTTGAGAACGGCTACCGGGGATAATTCTTTGACAATGACTGTCAACAATCACCCCCTTCCTCGTAGCCTGTCTGTACAAGTAGTGGATACTGCAAACAATGCTACTGGTTTTGGAATAGGAATTTTAGTTGTTTTCGGTTTCAGCTTTCTACTAGCCAGTTTTGTACTTTTCCTAGTGAAAGAAAAAGAAACCAAAGTAAGTTTTTCTGCTGTTCACTTGTAAAACCATTATATGGAGGTAATTATACGTGCTCTGGTTGCAGGCTAAGCATCTGCAATTTGTCAGTGGCGTATTTCCTTCAAGTTATTGGCTGGCTACGTTTGCTTGGGATCTACTGAATGCATTCGTACCTGTTCTTGCGTCAGTAATACTTTTTGCAGTTTTTCAAGTAGAGGCATTCACCGGAGAAGGATTGGCAGCAATTTTCGTTCTTCTAGTAAGCTTGTTGTGCATGATCTTGTGACTTAATTAATTTGTTTTTGATTGCCAACATCAAGGTGTTGACCTGCTGGGCCTGCATCCCCTTGACATATGTGCTCTCATTCCTGTTCAAAAATGCGTTAGCTGCCTTTGGTGTTCTTGTGCTGCTGTTCTTCTTTGTTGCAATGGTCAGTATACCTATATATCGAAATTTTTTGCTTCCGTAATAAAATTATTTACAGCTAACATTGACAGCAGTGTTTCTTGTGGCTCAAAATATTGGAACTCACGAAGCGGACATCATTCATTACATTTTCCTCATCTTTCCAACATATGGGTGCGCAGAATGATCTATATAATTTATGTGTGTAAAAATCATGTTTCTTTCGTGTTACGTATATAGACTCTCTGCTGCGTTCAATGATCTGTATTTAAATCAAGCAGCTAAGCAAGTGTGCAGCACACCTCAAGGTCAATTGTAAGTTGTAGTAAAAGATAGTGTACAAAACTGTGCTCACGTATATACTGGTGTTTATAGGAGTGATTTTACTTGCCAATAATTATTATGCACTTTAAGCTCCCGTGCTACACCATAATTAATTAGAAATGGTACAAATGTATGCAAAGGATTTTTAGTCTCGACTATAATTATTGTATATCTTTGATGATCACAGGATTTGTGCAAACAGCACTGAACTTCGATATGTAGAAAATCCATTTGATTTTGAACGACCAGGTATTGGTGTTGTGCTGTTGTACATGTTGATAGAAGGATTCATTCTACTTTGGTTCACACTCCTGCTTGAGGTGAGTATGACTGTCGAGAATTTCATTCAATTACTTCTTTTATAGCGCAAATTTTTCTATCCGGAGTTGAGACGTTTACTATCTTTGAAGCTTCTGAAGAATAATATTGATCATGTTGATCGCTCTGAAGTGCGATCACCCATAGCCGAGGTCAGTTATTAATAATTATACATGTATAGGATTGGCAGCTAGAGCATTTATAGTTTTTTGTTTAGCAATGTTGCACGTACATGCATGTATGTTTAAGTTATAGTTGTGACACATGCACGAGTGCTGCGGCCCTCGGGCCTAAGTCACTACTGAGCCAATATATCCCATGTGCGCACGAGTGAGCTGTGTAACAACTGATTTGTTGCATTCCTTGTGCATTCCTTTCCGTGTACACATCACTCCTTTTATAGGACAACTAGTTTCAACTACTTGTGGTGGCTGTGGAATGCTCCAGACGCATGAAAAACGTTTTCTGCCTACCACTGAATCTGTTTAACAGTGTTATACTATAACGTTTAAGGTTACTGGGTGGAGGGTGGGCTTTAGGTAACTTCAGCCATACTATGCCAGTATCTAGATAGTGGCACAGTTCAAGGCTTGACCTGTTCCATATGGCAGATATTGGCACAGTGTTTCCTTTGATCTGCCCACTCAAAATGCAACAAACTGTTATATACAGTTGTATCTCTGCAAGGAAAGACCAAATCTGAAACTGGCTCAGCTTGAGCCCTTTTTAAATGTGGGGTATGCATGAATGTCCAAAAATGTTCGCATGCATAAAATAATATTGTTACCTGAAGAATTTCACTAATTATACCGCATTTTATCTGACTGAGTAAAGTACATGTATAAGTGCGAGTGAGTGTATAAGTGCATGAGTGAGTGTATATATAAGTTTCTCGAGGAGCAGTTTCTCTGTTTCTCTTTGCAAAAACATCGAGTTCAGCGGATAATTTGCAACAAACAATTTCCACCCGGATTACATTTTCAGATTTGCAAACACTTATGAAGCAGATAACCTCTCTGGTTCAACTTCATTTACATGTAATTCCGCCATCTTATGTAACTGTTTGTGCATGCGCAGATATGTTAATACACGCCGTTACCTGTCATATATACAACTGCATGTAGCTAGACTGGCTGTACAGTTTAACTGTACAAGTGCAGTGCTACAAACATTTTTTAGCATGCATGCAGCGTCTGTATTTTTTCAGCACTATTATAATTATGCCATAATCGTGACAATTTGTACCAACGTCATTAACAGTCTAAATCATGCAATACTGTATTTTAAGCTCAAGGTCCACAATTTTTTCAGTAATAACCAGTTCAAACGAATACTCTCTGCATGATGACATAATTATTATGCAGTGCATGTGGAAAATATTATAACTGATATCTTTTATGGTGTCATTGTATAGTGTTTTAAGTGTATCTATACAAGATAACAATAGATGCATGCATGTATACACAAGTCTTTTCCTCTCAGTTAGATAAAATAATGTTATATACTGTACTTAACCGTCGAACAGCCCATAATAATTATGTTTTGATAGCTACATTTAGGGGGTGGGCGGTTTGATTATGTGGCTACTGAACGTGCAAGTGCCCACCTAACTCAATTAACACCTTGTCAGTAAATCAACAACACATCACCGAGATATAAGAAGGGAGAGGGAGGAGAAACGCTACGTAAATAGCATTGACGATCCGCAATTCGGTCAACGTTTTCTTCTTAATATCCTCCAGCCCATGCTTCTAGCTGTAGTACTATAGGCTATAAACTAGCTACTGAGCTCTATGTATATTAGCAATGCCTTCACCTATTGGCCTCTAGAGGGGAGTGAGCAGAGAGAGATGGCCTAAAAAAATTGTATAGAGCAATCGACGAGGGAGGAAGGCTTTTGAACTACCTTCAAAGGAAAGACTCCTCCAGTGGCAAAGAAAACGAGAACTAGTTTAGTAGTGTGCTGTATTATGACTTGTGCACAAAGCTCCTGTAGTTTCCTTATGGGTTCTGTTTATTTAATTAACACCTATAAATTAGGTTTGCAGGAAATCTTACTGATAAGAACGTTAATTTTCCAGGAAACGTTAGAACGTTATGCGCGGTCTGCAAACGAAGCCCTAACGATACGTAATGCGTGAATAACGAGAAGCTAACGCGTTATAACGTTTAACTTTCAGTTGACCTGTACTATATATAGTGAAACAGTTACAACAAGGTAGCAGCAATAGTTAGTGAGACCCCTCCAAGCAGTAAAAAGCAGCTTGGACAGGCAAATTCTTGAGAGGAGCTCTGTCTGTACCGTTGAGTATTCATTCCAGTACAGTCACAGATATGATAGAGAATTATGGAAATGCAGCAAAGTTCTGTCGTAAAATACTGTGCCGATACGATGAACCAACTATCAATTAATGAATACAAAGAGACATTTACCTACATTCAATCATTGATATAACTTTCTAAATGGGTACACAAAGAGTCTGCTTTTCAAAACCTGCTTACTAAGACAAAAATGAATATTACTTACCAACCTAAAGCCAAGTGGCTTTGATTTTGCTTGCATACAATGCCCAGCTATACTTAAAAAGAGGGAATCATTAATATTTTGGGCTGTAGTCACAGCCTCTCCTTGTAGAAAGTACACAAAGCCACTAGATAGAGCCGAAACAATAATACAACACTCAAAAAACTGCCTTTGAAAACGTTCAAGCTCTTGGTAGATACACAACGCTTATATATGATGCACATACAGTAGGCATGGATGATCAGCACAGGACTAGGAGTCCCAGTGGGGAGCTATGAATGATAGTAATAAGATTTCCCGCTGGGTTAGCGGCGTGGTGTCTAGAGGCGAAACACGGATCGACTTCTGGCATTACACAGAAGTGATTGTGCGCACGTGCTCCGTTTCCCATCCCTCTCCCTTCTTATATCTATGAGATAACAGGATACATGCATGTATGCAAGATCCAAGATAAAAAAGCCATGATAAGAATAGTATAATAATTTGTGAACTCAATCCTCCTCATCTTGATCTTCAGAGTCTTCATCAGAGAAGGGATCCCCCATGCTGTCTACATTTGAGTCTGAAGGGTTCTGGTTTGCTTGATCTTCCTCATCCTCGTCAGTGAGAGGGATGTCAGGAATATCATCTGAAGCTTTATCATCCTCTGTTCCATCCAGAACATTAGCCAATTCACAAACTAAAAAAAATGCTCGCTCGTTCAATGGATGCCCAGGCTCTTGACACCCAGTCGATGACATCTTGTCTGGTGGGTTGCTTAAGATTCCTAGCTTTAGTGGTGGGTCTGTCCTGCCTGATCCACTCCTCCCATTCTTGCCTCATGTAGGTTTTGAAGTTTTTATGCATTTGTCCATGGACTGATTGATCGACGTACAGCCTCAAGGAATGATAATAACATTAGAGTTACATCTCCTCTTAGCAATCTCAATGCTCTCCACAGCCTTGTGGGGCTTGTAGCCGTCCACAACAAGGATGCGTCGCTTAGCCTGAGACTTAAACACACATTGCAACCAGTGGTGATACCCCGCTTGTATCATCCAGCTATTTGCTGTGGCCCTCACCTGAATGATAATAAAATGAAATAATGAAATGCACCGTAAATGTTTAAAGCATTGTATACAGGTATAGTAACTCGGAATTGCATGCATGGTAACTATACAAGCTATGCAAGAACATTATTATAATTATGCACATGCAGTTACCAAAACATTGCTTGGGATGATCATGCAGCTTCTTAAGAACACGAGCTCCTAGAATTCCATTTCTCTCCTTAAAGATAATGAATGCTGGCAGTTTCTCTCCAGATGCTGATGCAGCAAGAGCAACTGTGAACCACTTTCTACTCTGCACGGGTATAGTTTTGATTCGAATACTCCTTCCTCCACGTACAGAGTTGGTTCTGTTCCCGGACATATCAAAGCGGCACATGAATTGGTCCATGTTGTAGATGTGTGATGGCTCAATCGAGTTCTTCTTTCGTAGCGAGATAACATCCTTTCGAACTTGTAGAATCTGATCAGCATAGTCAGCTGGTACTTTCTGGGACACATTGGTGCCACGTCTGTAGCCAACGTTGTACCTTCCTTTCCATCGTTGGAGCCAGCTTGATGTACACTTGAATCCTTGTAGTCTCAAACCACCGGCAATTTCAGAGCCTTTTCGGAGAAGTACTATGTTTGAAACAGCAAGTCCATTGCTCCTCTGTTCCTCAAGAAATTCCAACACCTTTTCATCGAGCTCTTTGGACAACCATGTGTTCTGGTGTTCAGAGGGAAACAATGTCATCTTGAACGCTTGATGTCAGTTCTAACAAACTTATACAACTATATAGATCTAGCCAAAGTCATTGTTTCTGAGCTAGCACTACTCTATCTACTCTATCTCTAGCTAGCTAGCTAGCTAGCTATCTCAAATTAAAATCATGCATCATGTTGACCTTTACCTAATTATAAGCTTACGCATGCGCAATAGTGAGCTGCAATAGTGGGCGCTTCTACGATTGCAAATAGGCCTCTACAGGACCTTCAGGCAAAAGTAGAGAGTGGGCGGTTCGACAATATTATTCAACATTTCTCTTTGTGTTGCCCTGCCCATTCATTCCTATAAATAAACAGAAGCTTCAGTTCAATATACCTAGGCTAAAAATTGTTTTCTGCTAAACTGTACAAAATGCACAAAATAATAATCAATGTGGAAACACTACCGTATATAGCGGATAATTTTCGTTGGAAAACAACTGTTTTCGAGATGAACGAATTTTTTACCCCCACAAAATAATATTACCCTCTATATATGGTATACCGTAACCTTATTGGAAAATGATGTGACAGTTGACGTACAGCTAGGCCCTGACTCCTATTATGCTTTTGAGCACTGCCCCAAATTCAGCCTATTATGCTTGTCGAAAGAACCCGTTATGTCCCACTGTGATAACCTGAACAATCAAGGACATTGTTTCAGAATAAACTAGTGGTTATAGTTCAGAGTAGAGTACATGTACTAATATTCATTTTGTTGTTTCATGTTTACTGTTTTGAGTTCAAGCTAGTTTTTTGTGTTTTGTATATATAAGTATAGCTCTCTGAGTTTTGTGCAGATGGTTCAATCAGTTATGGTTCAAATCAGTTATTCTTTATTGAAAATTATATGCGGAGATACTACACCCACATTGACGTCATAAAAAATTTTTTAGTAATAGCTAGTGTAACAAAAAAAATTGTCTCCTGTTGTATTGTACATACTGGATATTCAACATATCTTCTAGGCAGAAAAAACATTCAGCAGCAGCGGAGGACCATTGTATTGCACCAAACTGATGCCACAATTATGCCAGCGTAGTTCCCTAACCTATAAATTATGCCGGTATAATTTGCCAGGGTCTACGTACAGATCTCTCCCGCTTGCTGCTTCCGTGCTTTTTGGTGCTTCCCCCAGCCAATCCTATAGCAACATACATGTTTTCTCGTGATATTCATTGTAAGAGAATGCATGCAGTTTATAGCAGTAATGTACTATGTATTATGCAGGATGAGGATGTGTCTGACGAACGAAGGAAGATATTTAATGCTCAAACCGATGAAAATGATGTTGTTGTCATTAACGATTTAAAAAAAGTAAGTGCTAATATACCGTACCGTACATTGTAAAAAATAAAAGTGTGCTATAATTATTACCCCTTTTAAACATTAAATTTTTTGCAGTGTGTATTATTATACTTTAATCATGTTACGATTATGCATACCTTAAGGTGATATATTTTCGCGAGTATTAATTTCTGCTATTTCTGCGAACGAGAGTAAAATCGCAAAAATGTATACTTGCAGATAATCGGAAATTGCAATGAATCTCCTTGCGAGTAATTAGAAACGTTATTAAATACTTAGATCCCACTTGTGTGTGTTTAGCAGGGAATTATGAGCCATAATCTCAAAGTTTCCCAGGGAATTATAAGCTTGAGGGTATAAAGTACAAGTGTAATTTTTGAATGTTACAGTATAAATCTAACTACATACAGAAATGATAAATGAAGCTGTTCAGTTTTGAACTAAATGAAGCTGTTCAGTTTTTTTCTCTATAGAGCTTGCTGCGTTGATGACATGGTGGAGCCAGTAACATTTCCTTGATTGTATGCAATTGTTACTTGGCAGTTGCTAAAGTTCATCACTGGCTGACCATGGCTGGAGTTTAAGAGAGTTGAAGTCGTCTTGTTCATTTCTGCGTTGAAGCTTGTTTCGCGGTCTGATGAGAGAATTCTTGAGACAGCATGGTGTTGTTTGTCACTTGTTCGCTCATACATTCGAAGGGACTTTAACGATCGATGTCCAGTCCTTTCCTTGATTATTTTCTCTAGAACACCGGCACTGTACAATTCAGTTGTACCAGTTACTCTAAGACTGTGGTTACTTCTGAGTTCGTTCCTCTTTGTGCACAAATTGTGTTTACCATTTTGTACAGCATATTCTTTCCAACAGGAACAGATGAGTACCACTTTTGAGAGTCTGTAGCTACTTTCCTCAGTGGTTGTAGATAGAACAGATTAGCATCGATAGCCTCTTGAAGGAGTTTGCTTATATACTTGTCAAGCAAGTTACAGTGGCAACGTTCTCCAGCTTCAGGGACCTCTGCAATGAACACAGATTTGTTGTCCAGTTTTAGCTGTGCAATTCCTCCAGCTCGATTCTTTGAAGAATTCTCAGTGTACGTGTAGCCATCTTTCTCTCTTCTCAGCTGTGAGAGAGCCTCAAATCTCGGTGCTCGACACCACCTCTCAAACAGAAACATTTTCCGTTGTAATATATAGAATACAGCTCGTAGTAGTGCCAAGGGATCGTTTGAACCGATAGCTCCTGAGGACCAAAGCTGTTTTTCTTCTTCTTTTGAGAAGGCTTTTGCGTGTTTCTTGTCACTTCCAACCCCTGTTTCTTGTCACTTCCAACCCCCTGTTTACGTAGTTCTCTGAAAACAGAGTCCATTGTGTTATGGAAAGTTTGAAATCTCGGATTCTTTTTTGCAAAGAAATTTGGACATTTCTTTGCATCCAGTGAGCGCATATATCGGAGAATACCAGACAGGATTCTGTGTATAGTTGTAGGAGGGTAGGGTTCTCCTGTCACTTTTCTTGTCTCTACGATAAAAATAGAGAGCCAATGATTTAGCTGTTCTGGGTCCATTTTCACAAGCAGGTCTTCTGGGCATTTGTCAAATTCGTCCTCCGTATTCATTTCTGTGCAGCAGCCATGTTTTAAAATTTTTGACTGCCCATTCAGTCGACTCTTGCGTCTTTTTGGGAACAAACGTTTTCAATAGTGTAGCAAGCTGTTCTTTGCTTGCCGTACAGAACCGAGAAGCTTGGGCTAGGGGGGGTGGCTCGAGTGCAGGTTTTTTGCAAAAGAGGGGGCTGGGCTTGTTTTTTGCAGAGCGCTTCCTGCAGAAGGCGGAGTCATAGTTAATCCACTCGTCCATTCCTATGTTGAAGCAAGGCAATACAGGGCCAACAAGAACTTTTCTTAGCAGAGAAGAAGAAATCACTCTGTCAGAACAGGACATTTTCAAAAATAAAGCTGTTGCTAAGGCTTGCTTCTTTTATAGATGCACTTTTGCCTTATGCAGGCTAGTACACAGCAGGGACGTAGCCAGGGGGGGTGCTAGGGGTGCTCGAGCACCCCCAACTAGCCTGAGTCAAGTATACAAATCACAGAGAAATGTATCTGATTATCCAGCTGAGCACCCCTTCTCTTCCAAATCTTGCTGCTGTTAGCTAGCTAGTATAGGCAAGGAAAACGATTCAGTCTCTAAACTGTGGCCACAATCACAAAAGAGAACTAGTATAATCTGGCCACGATCACAAAAGAGAACTAGTATAAACTAGTTCTCTTTTGTGATCGTGGTATAAACTAGTTCGCTTTTGTGATCGTGGCCAGCTTCTCAATGCAAATAAACATTCAGCCACGCCCAACTTGATAGATAAGCTAAGTATGACGTCATCAATTAGAGGTGTGGCTTCCGGTCAACCAAATTTCGGCGCTTCGCGCCCTCTTTCTCCAAAATCCTGGCTACGCCCCTGCACAGCCAATGAAAAATGGGATCTAAATCAGTTAGCACATGTGCATTCGGTATCTATGTGTTATAGTGTCCCGCATCCCTTGGGCTTTAATCTATAACATAATTATTATAATTATGTTATGTGATCGCAAACAAATCTACCTGTGAAAATTATGTCACCTTAAGGTAAATAATTCCATTAAATGCGCATGCGCAGACAGCCATGTGGCACTGCTGTTTATCAATTAAGTGGGTAGATCAAGGCGTGGTTTATCCATTCGATTATCCATATTCAGCCTGCCTCGGGAACCAATAATTTTATGTGTCCGGATAATCGAGGATCCACTGTATGCCAAACCGCTAAGTGCTGCTAACGTTCATTGTGCTTATGGATTTCACTATTATTAGATCAAACGTGTTATCAGCCACACATGTACAGAGCACTAGCACATTAGAAACAATGAAATATGGTAGTGAATCCGCAATACCAGAGGAGGTCCGACACGATCACATGATTACATTAGTTCACTGTTATTCTTGTTGATATTCATTTTCCCATGTACATAATAATTATTATGTTCTTTGATTAGTGCTTTTCAGAATGAAATCATGCTACAAACCTTTGAGACATAATAGTTTGGCTCTAGACCTTTCATACAATCGATGGTATTGATAGGTATCGAGGTAAACTGACGAGATATTCAATACAGAGCAGCTACAAAACTTTACACCTGGCTACTTGTATACACTAATTATTACCCGAGGCATACGTGGGCGGCCACGGGTATAGTAGTACGTTGGTTTGTTTGTCTATTTGTTTGTAATAATTATGTGACACCTGGATGCCATAGCACTGCGTTTACAGCATGGATGCCTCCACACACAAAAATGAATTAAAAGTGGCAGATTTCGATGTTAAAGCTTCATTGTCGTATAGAAGCAAGCAAAAGCTAAGAAGCTTGAACCTACTTAGATTCAAAGTGAAGTACTCTTTATGGAATGTACACGAAATTCACATCACTTCCTGTCGTACCTCCTCTACCGCATAGTAAGACGCTCCTGATGATAGTGAATCCTCATTACTATGTAAGGTGCTCCATCTCCTCATGTGCTCCTGATATTACCCAGGCATGTGCTGTATTTACAACTGTCTGTTGATGTATCTGACCACAAAAGCAATAAAGTACTAATGTAGTAATGAAAACAATTTTACAAAGATAGTGAGGTAGGCGCTTGATAAGCGAGCAAAGTGGAGCTCCGGTCATTATTCTCAAGTTAGAGCTTGCAAGTGGGAGTCTTGTCTGCTCGCACTCGGACTCTATACTAATAGCTCTTTCGGTATATGGGAGGTTTTAGCTGTTTGTGCGGATTTAGTCTTAAGAGGAGGAGCATGCATGTGAGAGGAAGTAAGTCCTTTTTCTTTCTGATACTATAATTATAGCAAGAAATGCACCTTGCTACCGGAGGGTAATTTTCGTAGGGCAAAATCCACAAATATTTTACCCACGAATGAAGCGACCTTGCCTACCTTTTTACCTGTAAGTGCAAGCAGCAACCATGAAAGTATTACCCACAAAATGTCTCAATATTGCTAAAACCACAAATATTTTGTCCCCCGAAAATTACCCGCTATACGGTATTTGGCTTTGCATGTGAAATGCCGGTGCGTGAGAGTTTCTCCCAGTTTAAAATTTCGCGTTAACTGCTCTGCCCTTGAAAAACGCAAAATGTTGCACCTCACGAAAATATCGCGCTATACGATAGTTTGAAAGTGTGTTACCATGGTAGACGTGGAAATGTGCAACGTATAGCCAATCGAATAACACTCATACTCTGGTTACTAGGGATTTTAAAGGCAACTGAAACCACCTCCTCAGGCTGTACCCTTAGGATTAGTGGGTTAACTGCCATAAATCCCTAGAACCATAATGTAACTATACTTATAACATAGACTTACGGAGGTCGTCTCTCTGGATGTAAGGTGTCTCCAAGTAAAACTGCTGTTCGAGGAATTAGTTTAGCTATTCCGAGTGGTGAATGTTTCGGACTATTAGGAGTAAATGGTGAGGTCATACAATGCATGCAAGTTTTATTCATGAATGGGTGATGTCTTTTATATGTAGGGGCTGGCAAAACAACAACATTTGCGATTGTCACAGGTGACCTTTCTATGACGTCAGGCTCAGTCTCTGTTGCTGGATACGATATAAATTCTAATCTGAGAGACGTGAGTGCATCGATCCGTGCATGTGCACTAGTTAATTTTGTATTCGTTTGCTTCCTTGCACAACATTTGTAGGTACAACAACGTATCGGATATTGTCCTCAGGTAGTTTAAATGTTGTTTGTTCACTAAAATAATGTTCAGTGTATTACTAATAAGTGTGCATGTACATGTACATCTGTATACCTATTTTAATTGTCTGCATACAGTTTGATGCTCTGATTGAAAGGTTAACAGGTAGAGAATTGCTAACAATGTTTGCCAGACTGCGTGGAGTTCCTGAAAGTCAACTCAAAGAAATTGTGAATACAGAGATTGTAAGAAAGAGTTGACCTCAATAAGTATTCCGACAAGAAATGTGGAAGCTACAGGTTAGCGCGTTTATAAGAGTTACTGTTTTAATTTTTTGATTTTTTTTAGTGGAGGAAATAAACGAAAGCTAAGTACAGCTATTGCAATGGTTGGAAACCCACCTATTGTGTTGTTGGTGAGTTACGTACGAACGATACATGAAGGGGGCGTATTGTCTGCCATAGACAGGAGAGTGCATACATGTATACCGTATACGCTCGATCAGAGGCCGCTCCTGTATAAAGGCCGCACTCAAATAGTAGCCTCCCTTGCTAGCAAAATGAAACATTTACTAGCCGCTCTCAAATAGTAGCCTCAGTGAAGTTTGACTCTAGCATTTCTGC
Source organism: Halichondria panicea (assembly GCF_963675165.1). Lineage (NCBI taxonomy): Eukaryota > Metazoa > Porifera > Demospongiae > Suberitida > Halichondriidae > Halichondria > Halichondria panicea. Next base: position 3,262,858 of record NC_087378.1, read on the forward strand.
ACGTGGCAGCCAAAACTAATAATAGCAGCTAGCTATATGTACGTAGCTACTAGGTACAGGTAGTGCTTCACAAAGACTTTCTCATGGCAGAGTTCAAGTTTTGCAGGTGAAAATAACTTTTGAATAAAGTAAAGGTTGTTAAGGCGCTCTTGAACAGTGGCCTCTCTCGAATTGTAGCCTCCTCTTCCAGCAAAATAAAACATTTAGTAGCCGCAGCTCCTGATCAAGCATATATGGTAAATATTATAATAAGCATGCTCAAATACAAGCACCTGGATATGCCGTGAACAGTACACGTATAGGGCAATTCCAGGTTCTGTATGGGATTTTGCGGCTCGAACGCCTGAGGCTGTAGCGCCCCAAAGCGTACCGAGGGTGCTACTGAGGGTCTCAGAATCTTATGAACGAGGCCTACAACTGGTAAACCAATCTGTATCATATTATCAATGGACAACACTATAGCAATTGATAGCCAACTTGGCTTGAAAGCACTACGCTTAGACCACATGGGTATATTTTGTAAGAGACTGCATGTGTTGCAACTATAATATAGCCAGCTTCAAACTGGCCTACTCTCTATGCTATATAGAGTTTCCTTTTATAGACTGCTGTCTTCCGGTCAGGTGCTTCGCATTATCATAATACATTGTAATTATACCTCGGTATAATTATATTAGATGAACTCTCAGTGACCAATGACAAGCATATTCTAAATATACATTGAATTACATCGACTCGCGTGAACGCAGATAAAATAGACGTTCTGTAACATTTGTTCGGTATTATTATGAAGTTACATGTACATGCTGTCTCCCACCTACGGCGGTTAATACGCCCTTGGTTACGTGCAGTGAAAGTTGTGGTTGTTGGTTACATGATAGTTGTAACAATTTTCTGATGTATTCCAAATGAATGCATATAGGATGAGCCTACTACTGGGATGGACCCAACTACACGTCGTTATACTTGGAATGTGCTTACTAATGCTGTAAGAGAAGGGAGATCCATTATCCTGACATCTCACAGGTTAGTTTATGAGTAACATTACGGCCCTAGCTAACCCGGGGTGCACAGTCAGCTGCAGGTTATAGTATATAAGTCTGCCATGCGCATGAGTGTGCTTGCTTATATAGATAGAAAAGGACAGTGATTGAAAATGAAAATGTTTGCGTGAAACACTCCACGTTATAGGGCGTGGCTAAACTACAAAGTATTATATGTATAGTCAGCATGCTTATGCTCTTTGCCAGTAAGGCAATTATCTATTTAAACAAGGAAAGGGGCAGGGCGGCTCGAAACAATTTCTTGAAAACAATAAACAGTCATCGAGTTAGCTCGTGTAGAAGTAGAAAATGAGTGAAAAATAGTCGACTAGCTAGTAAACTATGGTATTTTTCTTCAGTTTGTAGATAGATAGGAGCAAGAACTCTTCGAGCCGCCCTCAGGAATATCATAAACTGCTGGTAGGTCACTGTCTTGTTAGAGCCTTTCTTTCTCTAATATTTAACGACTAAAATCGGCTATGACCACAAGATCTTTGCGGTAAAGTTGTGCCGTCTAGTTAGCGTACTGATAGCTAGCAAGCGCTGTAATAGTTACTTATGAGCAGTGCAACAGTATAGACACATAAAATAATACAAACAGTGTCTTTCTTTCTCAAAAAAAAACTCATGAATAATTCATGAGCAAACACTGCATCGTAACCTGAGAATCTAGCGTTTGAAGGACTATATCTATACAGCTTATATATAGCATGAAGCCATTCTATGTAGCACTTGATACATAATAACTAAGTCAAGTAATGCATGTCCTTTGCTGTTTCGACTTAATTCACAACAGGGAAAGAGAAAAGTTGACATAACTATATCAACAAACCCAGGGAAGACCCTGGTTACTTAATTAATGAAAGCACCGCAGGTGCTGATGCCTCGGTGGAGATGCCAAAGCTACATAACATAACTGGAAACGAAACCAATAATGGACATGGCTATTGCGGGGTTGTTGTTGAGAGCGTGGGCTAATCAATTCAAAAGTAATTTTGACGCATTTGGCGCCACTCAGTATTGTGAGTGCGTAAGCATATATTTGAGCCGTGGTCAGAGGGCTGTGCACATAATTATTACATGCATTATTATAAGTATGTAAAAAATTTATATTGGCTGCTATGTATACTGTACATATTCTGTTTTCTCTAGTATGGAAGAATGTGAAGCTCTTTGTACCAGAATTGCCATCATGGTGAATGGAAGCTTTAAATGTCTTGGAAGTATTCAGCACCTCAAAAACAAGTGATTAGAACATAGCTCTGGAAGTTCCGTATACATGTATATTGTTGCTGACTTCTGCATGCATGGTATTAAAATTGTAGCTATGATTAACTTTCTTGCAGATTTGGCACTGGTTTTATTCTTCAATTGAGAGTCGGCTTTGCACCAGGAGCTACTACCAGTGTGGGTGCTAGCAGAAACCCAGCCATTGATATTGAAAAACGGTGAGATCATTTAAAACAATGTTAAAACCTACAGAGATTATGCACGTGGCGTGGCCAACAACCACGTGGATTACCCATCGCCCCCGATATTAGAAGCGCTTTTTAAAGGGAAGGTACCATGAAAAAATATTTTTTGCTTTAAAATGTTCTTTGTGAGGTATAAAATAACCTTGATGCAAAAAAATGTTTTTAATTAAAGTTTCTGAAGAACAGGAAAGGCTTAAAATGTTACTTCCTGTTGAGGTCAAATATGGGCGCAGTCAAACGTGACGTCAGAGTAGGTACTAGAATTGATGCATACTGGTGGCTATATCCATTCTAGTGAGCCTGACTGACAGACACATATGATTCTAGCAGGGGCGTAGGCAGGAATTTGAGGAAGGGGGGGCTGAGCTGAAAGGGTGTGAAGGAGCGCCGAAAATTTTCGACGACCGGAAACCACACCTCCTAATTAATGACTGATTTCCGGGAATAGTTGTTGTACCAGGAGTGTCTGGTTGTGTACGATTTATGATGTTACAATAATTATTTTGTTGTTAATATGCATGAAACATTGCTAATATTTACAGTGCTAACTACATGTACAATGTATATGATAATGTAGCTGATCAGTTACTTTGCTGGCTCTTCATCAGTACTCAGGCTGGCAGTACTAGAGGCTAGTAGTCTCGAATACCCGCCTCAACCTAAAAGCTTGAGTCTGGTCAAACTCACATTGTGGTTTGGTTCAAGTGTGTCCAGGAATTTCTTGGACATTTAATTGGCCACAAGTGGGTGTGGAACATGAATAAAATTATAGTCTACATGAATATCATTATAGCTAACCGCCACGGCAGCATGGATTGTTACTAGTAGACAGAATTAGCCCCTGACAGAAGGCGACGTAGGAAAATTCATGGAGAGAGTTGTAAGGATATGATACTAGACTCTCCAGACTAGCAATAGGACCTTTGGAACACCTTGTCGAAATTAACAGCCTAAATGCTCATTTATGTGAATGTGACCGTCGACCATGGTTTCATGGCCCTCTAGCTCTGTGCAATGATGGCTTCAAGCTCAGTGTTTTTCTCCTAGGCTTTCAACTCCTAGCCTTAATTGATACACTGTCTGATATAGCCCTCTGTGTATGTTCTGCATGTCCCCAACATGCGGTGGCTTGTGGCTTTATCACTATGCTTGTGGGCGTGTAGCCCACTTGACTTTGCTGACTGTGCAGAACAAAGTTCATATGTGAGTTGGACCAGACTCAAGCTTTTAGGTTGAGGCGGGTATTCGAGACTAAGAGGCTAGAGCTTGACAAACTGGCACTAGAGCTTGGCAACTTGGCACTAGATCTTGGCCTTGACTCACGCTTGAGAAATAATGGTCCAGTTTCTGCGACATAGTTGCTGCTCTCAATCAACCTCTGTGGTAGATTATTGATCAGTTGCACAGTGCATTGCGCATGTGCAAGAAATAGTTTATAGCCACACCTGTTTCAATTAAATGGTGCATGCTAGCCAGCTAGCTAGCTAGCTTAGTTACACTGAAGAATCAAAGTTACTAGTATAGTATAGAGCTAGCTCTTGGACATGCTGTTTGTCTGCCACTAATCTATACCTGTAATTCCCAGGCTCAGTGAAGACAGTCATCAGAGAAGGTGGGGCTCTTAGTGTGGTTTTTGCAGAGGAAGGGGGGGCTCCAGCCCCCAAAGCCCTGCCCCTCCCTACCCCCCTGTCTAGCTATGATTTTCAAGCCAGTTGAGTCTTTCCTATACTCCTTCTCATCTGTTGAGCATGAAAAAAAAGCTGCAGTGAAGATGAAACAAGCACTGTGGAGCCATATCTGTATGAGCCAGAAAGCCTTCCAATGCTCCATACATAGGCGATTATTTAAAATGGGCGTTTATTGGATGAAGACAGAGCTTTTACCATGGGCGTAAATACGGTATGCAGCTGCAGTTTGCTAGCTAGCTAGCTCCGAAGTATAGTGTACCTACAATGTTAGATCATGTGCATTCAGTATTTATGTGTTAGTGTCCCAAAGCCCGAGAGATGAGGGGCACTTTTTGTTATTAATTTTGTGCAGTAAATAAATCAGTTTTGACTGGTTGCATGCCTATAGTGATTATAGCTTATAACTATGCCCAGTTGGGTATAATTACTCTATGTATATACAGTAGACTCTCGTTAATCTGGTCACCCTTGGGACAGTGCAGCTTGGCCGGAATAGCGAGGTGGCTGTATTTCAGGAAATAGCCGTGGCTTACTCGAATCTAATGACTAATTTTGCAGTTCTTGTCTCGAGGATAATAAATCATTCTGCTCTCTATTTAACAATTTTATCTGCCAAACCACACCCAAAACGTCATATCCGGCTGTAATAAACGTATGAAACCTACTTTGGGGCAGCTATGGCACTGGCCATGCACCCATGCAGTATACGAAATAGCGAGTGGGCCGTACTTCAGAGAGCCCGAATAGTGAGAGTCTATACTGTATTATAATAATTATAGCATCATGGGTTAGGGTTAGGCCGCATGCTTTCATTCTTGTTTATGTTCACTTATTCCATTTTACTCTTGCATGGGTTAATGATATAGTCCTTTCTACGTACATGCTGAGTCTCTTAGCTCTGTACACAAGTATACTGCATGCATGTCTATCTTCATACCACCACACACTGATCAGTGCATGGGTGCCTTGGTAATATTCCAGGAATACGTTGCCCTCCCATACATTATATTCTGATAATAATTATTCCATCATATACCATTCAATTAGTAATGACGTTGTGAGGCTGACCTACGGCTGTCTCCCTTGCTTGTTTCTATGCTTTTTGGTGCATTGCATATAATTGTAAGACTGTTATACCTGTTTATCGTTTCCTCCCACAGGTCAAATCCTGAAATTTACCTCAATGGAGGATATGCTGATGATGGTATTGGAAACTCTAATGATACAACATCTGTACATATTTTTGTTCGAGAAGCATTTTCTGGAGCAATGTTACTTGAAGAGCATCAGGTAAATACGTAGGAAATGTTAGGTGTTGCTAGGTTTTTAGCGAACATAATGATCTCTGGGTCTGGACAGCACTTTAATTGGGATCCATTCTTGTAGATGAACAGTTGAGCCTCAATTATAGTTCGGACAAAATAATAATTTTAATGGTAATCATAACAAACATGCACCTAGTGTCGACATGTTTGAATCTTTTGTGTTGCTGACTGTCCACTGAGCATAATTATGTGTCGTAGTACATTAGTAAGAGCTCTGGACATCGTTTGTGAAGTGGGGACACCAGCTAGGTGTTTGAGGCTCAACTGTAGTAATAGGCACGAGGGTTGAGTGCAATATGTGCCATACATCGATCTCGAGTGCCGAGCAGACTGCACGTGTTCATTAGGCATAACAACAAAATAACAGAGACAACCCTAATAGACCATAGATAGAGTAGAGATGGATTGGAAACGAGATGGATTGGAAACGGAAGTGATTCACATGATGTTTTACAATGAAGTCTACGTAGTGGCTCTGGACAATCCATGTATCTCTTCATAACTCCCGCAAAAGCCCGGGAAACTTATTGTGTCCAATGCATATACATGTATCTCAGAGCTACCCCCATTACTGAATCACATGCCCCCTGATAGTAGGTATCAATTGGAAACAAAGAAAATATAATCTCGATTGCATGTCGTGAAGTATAGCTAGAGGTACACAGAGCGCTTTTTCATGCATGCTTGTGTTCCTAGTACCTATGATATAGCTAAGGCTGTGTAACTAAATAGTGTCCTGTGTTCCAAATAACCTCAAGTATGAGATGAAAGTTGATGTTTAGCAGCAGAACTGCTCGTGGACTTCTTACAGACAGCAAACAATTCTCATGAATTATTCATGTTTAGCCCTCGTGTTAAAAAGTAAGCCTCGATTAAACCGCGGAGATACACAGATGGTACTTCCGTTTCCAATCCCTCTCTACTCTATCTATGCCTAGACATAGCTCCGGAGAGATCTCTTCTCTCTTCTAGATGCAAAGTGCATATACTGTCAAGATCTTGCGATTAATGGTGAAACTCGAAAAGTGTCACTGCGCACGCTTGTTAATTATTAGAGCCCTATACCCTTGCACATGTCAGAGGAGCCTGAATTTAGCTAATGCATGAAGGTCATCATGCAGAGGAGGAATGCCAGGGTGAAAAGGTCACTAATTAAAACACCACGTGGCCCTGTGTTTTACATGTCCTTGCGCCCCTGAGTTTATACATGTACACTGCCACTAGCTTGATCCTCCTTATAATCACAACAGAAATCGGTTGAGCTATCGCGCCCCAGAGGAACCATCTTGACAGAAGAGATCCAGGATTTAATTACAACCTTTGACCTTTTATTACATTCTGAAACCACAAGATATGGAAAATTAGCCTTCCGTGGCAAGGATATAAATTTTGATGTACTGGCTTGCTGCACTGGATAGATCAAGGTATAGTAGTAAGCTTCCCAAGCAAGCAAATAAAGAACAGAAGCGCTAAGCTGTTATATATGCAGCAAAAGCTCACAAGAACCCAGAACAGTGATCCTATTGACCCTGCATGCATGGCGTTCCTCCTCTGGAAGGTCACTACAGTGGAACCTCTTATAACGGACTCTCTAAATAGCAGATCCCTCTGTTATAGCGACAGCATGCCTTGTACCAACTGCTTTTACTATCTAACTAGTGTACTTGTAACCCCGAATAGCAGTCACTCTATACTCCGAACGACGGACAACAGCCTTACTGATCTACAAGAATGCTATCCCCTACCTGCTCCTCCATGCATTCTTTCTATCAAGGATAAATGCATAGCTATAATATCGATAATTTGGACCCTATGCCAGTTGTTAGCGATGTGTTCAGTGTTGCTGCTTGAAAAAGAACTCAGTAGACAGTTTTGCAGTTACAGTGTGGAAACATTGTTGGTCATGCTGCTCCTAGTTTATTCTAAAAAATAAATAACATTTCTAATTAGCAAGAGGACTACTGTGACTCGACTATTACTCGACTATAATAGAAGTATAATTATTTATGTGCATGCACAGTTCGGATTCAGTCTGCCATTCAGTCTCACTCACTGTCATGTGATGATAGTCCACTTGCATTTTCCATAATAAATATCATGTGTGGTATTATAGTTCATCTAATCTGCTCCCAAAGACCATGGCTACATATAAATTATATTGGATTTCTTCAAGCTAGTATCTGCAAGCTGGGTCAAATTTCAGTTTCCTCAGAAGCAGAGATAAATACAAGTCAGTGCTCTTGTGCTAGCCGAGCTCGATACCATGAGCAGCTTGTTCTCGAGGTCAAATCACAGCTGCATGACCTGGACAATTTTAAACCTGCATGCATGAAATCAGTGCTGAACAGTTCCCTAGTAGCTGCATCGTAGATGTACTTGTATTTCTCCATTATGTTATTTCATTATGTTGCATGCAATAGTGACTATGGCATAATACACAGCAATAATTGAATTTTACGTACATAATGAAGGCTGTGTGTACTATAATTATAGCTAAGTACCGTGCTGTGTCCCAAAACAAATAGTTATGAGATGAAAGTTGGTTTTTAGGACTGTTGTATAGTTGAGTCTCTAATACGTTTTCCACTGAATGTGCACAACTCAAATTTATTAAACGCACATGTATACGTCATTGACATACAGAGAGTATAGAGAGGCCAGGCTACAAGTTTCTTGTTTCGTTTGCGTAGCTAGCCCGTATGTAGCAATTACTTTTTCACCAAATTTTCTAGTTATACCTTAAGGTGACATTTTCGTGGGTTTTAATTTCTGCGAATTATAGTAAAAAAAAAAACGTTTGTACTCACAGATAATTTGAACACTCATTAAAACTACTTGCGAGTAATCAGAAACAACGCTATGAATAATTTCACAACTTGAGCAGAATGATACCAAAATGACTATACCTGTGAAAATAATTATGTCACCTTAAGGTATTCATTTAAATGTATGTCTGCTTGTGTTTTTGTAGGGAGCAGTTACGTACCAGCTTCCTTATGGTGCAGTGAGCTGGTCATCACTATTTCGACTTCTCGAACAGAATAAAGAAAGGCTTCACATCATGGACTATGCCGTCAGTCAGACTACACTTGAGCAGGTACAAACTACATGTAGATAGAGATAGATTTCGCATCTTAGCTATAATTATAATAGCTATCGTATAATGAAAGCACCGCGGGTGCTGATGCGTCGGTGCATAGAGATGCCAAAGCTACACATAACTGTACATACCGTACTTAACCGTCGAACCGCCCACCCCCTACTTTTGCCTGAAAGTCCTGTAGAGGCCTATTTGCAATCGTAGAAGCGCCCACTAGTGCACATGCGTATAATCGGGTAAAGGTCAACAGGATGCACGATTTTTATTTGAGAGCTAGCTAAAGAGCTAGAGATATATCTATATCTAGAGTGCTTGCTCAGAAACAATGACTTTAGCTAGATCTATATAGTTGTACAAGTTTGTTGGATCAAGCGTTCAAGATGACACTGTTTCCCTCTGAACACCAGAACACATGGTACTTCTAGCCCTTTCCTCTTGACAGTTGTGGCAGAGTGTCTTCTTTCTCATTATTCCTGGAGGCTGTACATCGATCATCCAGCCCATGGACAAATGTATAAACAAGACCTACATGAGATAATAATGGGAGGAGTGGATCAAGCAGGACAGACCCGTACCCACCATCTTGACTGGGTGTCAAGAGCCTGGGTATCCAGTGATCACAGTGCATTTCTTTTTAGTCTGGATTGGCTAATCCTCTGGATGAAACAGAGGATAATAAAGTTTCAGATGACATCCCTGACATCTGAGGAAGACCAAGTAAACCAGGACCCCTCAGACTCAGATGTAGATAGCATGGGGGATCCCTTCAGAGATGAAGACTCTGAAGATCAAGATGAGGAAGACTGAGCTCACAAATTATTATGCTATTGCTTTTTATCTTGCATACATGTATCCTGTATGTGTAGTTGATTTACTGACAGTGTTAATTGAGTTTGGTGGGCGTTAATTGAGTTAGGTGGGCGCTTACACGGTTCAGTAGCCACATAATCAAATATCCGCCCACCCCTTGTTTAGCTTAAATGTAGCTATCAAAACATATGGGCGGGGTTAAGTACGGTAATACACACATTACATTTTGCTGCATGCAAACTCAAAGATTGGGTAATGATACCATAATTATAACTGTTGTTAAAAGCGATCGATGCCACAATTAATGGCTGCATCAGCAGCAGAACCTTGCAGCTCTCTTCTGACTTCTTGCAGCTACCAATAGCTAGCGTTCTAGTGCAGAGCTAACTATACTAAGTAGAGTAGCAACACCTGGTAAACAAGTTTTGCTACAAGTGCACCAACTTATACACAAATGCCCCGAAGTGATTCACGTGATGTTTTACAATGAAGTCTACGTAGTGGCTCTGGAACAATCCGTGTATCTCCTCATAACTCCCACAAAAGCCCGGGAAACTTATTGTGTCCAATGCATACATCTCAGAGCTACCCCCATTACTGAATCACATGCCCCTTGATAGTAGGTATAATTATATATCAATTGGAAACGAAGAAAATATAATCGATTGTTGTGAAGTAGCTAGAGGTACACAGAGCGCTTTTTCATGCTTGTGTTCCTATCATTTTATAGTACCTTTGATATAGCTAAGGCTGTGTAACTAAATAGTGTCCTGTGTCCCAAATGGCCTTAAGTATGAGATGAAAGTTGATGTTTAGCAGCAGAACTGCTCGTGGACTTCTTACAGAGGACAAAACATTTCTCATGAATTATTCATGTTTAGCCCTCGTGTTAAAAAGTAAGCCTCGATTAAAACCGCGGAGATACATGGATAGTACTTCGAGGGTACTTCCGTTTCCAATCCCTCTCTATCCATGCTTATACGTAAGTATGCTGACTTATATACACAAGTGCATGCACTAACTTATACGCAAGTATAATGTTGACCTTATACACAAGTGCCCTCACTTATACAAGTATTATGCTGGCTTTATGCACAAGTGCTCTGACTTATACGCAAGTATGCTGACTTATACACAAGTATGCTGATATACACAAGTACTCCTGTAGATTTTTAAAACATGTGATCCTCAACAATGCAAAGCCCATACCCCCCTCCCTGGACAGGGGGGGGGGGGGGGGGGCTTTGTGGTATACCATAGCTATTTGTCTGTATATACTCTGCAATTATTATTTTGCTAGAGCGGCCTTTCTAGCCAAAAAATGTGATTTTGCTCTGTTTTGGTGCTTCTTTTTTTTTTTGCTTTTTCTGACTTAGGCAATGATATTCATTGATTTGTGACATCACAAATCATCTTGTCTGGCAACTACACACAGTTGGTCAGTCATAATGTGTCACAGGGGCGTGGCAGTTTACATACTACACAAAAATCAGCTAAAATCTGGTCTAGCTCCTGTAAGTTAGCACAGTGAAAAGTATACTATTGTAGTACATGCTCCAAAAAAATGAGGCCCGCATAAACCAATGCCTAACACATTAATTTTGCTACTATAAATTTATAAAATTCTGTATATCTCAGAACCTACCAGTAGCCTGCATGCACTTCCGTTGGAGCTCAATAGTTGCACAAGGTAATAAAGTACTTGCACATCAAATTTCAGATCTTAACTCAAACATAATTATAAGATAGTTTCATGCCTAACATAGTTACGATGTACACATCATTATAGCAGCCATTTTGGAATAATGATGTCATAATTATGATGTAACAGGTGGTGTCCAATGGAAGCGCCAATAGTTAAACTTTCAGTACCTACACTCAAATTGATCCAATCACATTTAGTTTAGTCACAAAAATGTAAAAAATACTCTCTTTAGTTGTTGCACTGTATATGCATAAGTGGATAAAAAAAATTAGAATTTTGACACAAATGACACCCCATAAAATGTAGGCCATAGTGATGTTACAGCAGGGTTAAGGCTAACGTTATAATCAAAAGAGTCGCCAAATTCTTCGTTTGAGGTTACAATTATTTTTTATGTCAGGAATGCATGGGGTCACTAAAATTAATGAAAAAAGTGCCCCAAGTATATAGGAGAGCTTTAATGCCCGCCGTCACTAAATCTCTCCTATATACTAGGAGGCATATTTATAATGCATGTGCATTAAACAATTTCCCCAGGTATATAGGAGAGCATTAATGGGCATTATCATTAATTATGCTTCAAATTTGTATGTGAAGAAGGGACAATTATTTTAATAAAACGTATACTATCAATGTCCAGTTTCAGCTGCTCAAGGATCAATGAAGTGCAAGTAAGAGTTTCTATAGGCTTCTAGTCCATGTTTTCTTGGCTTTGTATTTGTGGATTGCATTCGTTCTCGAGTTATGCAGCCATTAATTTTAGACTTGAATTTTTGCATCGATCATTTTTAACAACAATCATGGTCGATCATTACCCAAGTTTCCCTGTGATTCTGGATTCTGCATGCAGCAAAATAAAAATATTCATCATGATAATTATAATCAATGTGTGTATAAAAGCTAGCTACCGCATTACTAGAATATTTTGCTGGTGAAAAACCTTTGCGAATGAGCCAAATCAGCAGAAAATATGACCCTTTGCGATCTAACTATTGCGTTCTGGCAAGGATCGTATGTATTTACTAGTAATAATTTAGGTTTAAGTTTGCAAATATTTGATGCTCGATAGTAATACGGTATTAGTAGCTTTATGTTATATAGCTTTGGCACCACCATCGAACCCAAGTGCTTTCATTGTTCCTATACTTTTTCTTTCCATTTTTTAGGTTTTCATTAACTTCGCCAAGGAACAAGAAGATGCTGATTAACGCGTGACTATAGTGTTAGTATAATAATATTATTACTGCACTATAATTAGTATTTTATGATCATAAGACTATAATGACATTAATAGGTATGCATGACATTGTGTCGAGGCATTAGGGCTTCCATTATTATCATCGCTAGTGTTTAGGTTTAGGTTTGTGTATGTGTTATTAATTGTATTCTGTATACTTATTGCCCACTACATACATCAGAATTTATGGCAAATCCGAGGCCAAGGGCGGTTTACGTTGCCGAATATAGTGAACAATAAGTGTTATACCCGCTGCATGGAATGAAAACTGCTTGCTACCTCACCTTGGATGCAACTAGCTTTAACAGTCTGAAAACGAACACAAAGCTTTTCCATATACAGCTTGTATATCCAGCTAAGCTTCTAGCTCTTCGTACTCTGAACTTCTGCCCAAGCAGTAAGTCCCACCCACCTGTCCTGCCCTGCCCTTGTCAATGAGTGTCAAGCTTCTATTTAGCTGTGTAGATTTAGAATCAGTGCGCCCTCAATCATAGATTGAAGAGTTAGAGGGATAGGAAACGGTTGGTATCTCGAGTAACATCCGCGCTACGCTGCGGTTTAATTGAGGCCATCACAACAATATCTATTTCTACACTCAGTGCATAAGTAACTGTGATTAGTCCGTGCAACTCACTTATATTTCAAGGTCTATACCTATTGTTTAGAAAATGCTTGTCACAAATGGTGCAATCTGATTGGTTGCTTGGAGGTCCTTTATTTTTCATAGAGACCTCTCAGTCATTCAGAGGTCTTCTATGGAGGTCCATTATATGTTCACTACATGCATTTAACATTTTTTACACAATCATACATGGAATGCTTAGCAACATCTATTTTATACATGCACAAGTACACCGAAGTCATAGTAACCATGATGCAGTGCATCATTAAAAACTAATTTTTAAAAGTCTTTGTGTTCTGCAGTGCCGCTTTGTAGCTTTTATCTCACTCTTGCAGCTACCAATAGCTAGTGCTCTATAGTGCAGAGCTAACTACTAAGTAGAATAACAACTTTCTATTAACCGTTTTTGCTATGCAAGAGACGGAAACTGCCTTCAATGTGAGTTTTTTTTATGTAGACTAGCCAGAGCAAAGCTTGTTGCTTGAGGTTTGTAGAAACAGAGTCTTCTTTGTGTTAATAATAGCTTAGCTTGCTTAGCACTATTCTAAATCAGTTATAGGCCTCATCCAACGGTCACTATGGAGTTTTGAGACCCTTAGGCCCTTAGTAGCACCCTCGCTACGCTCGAGATGCTACAGCCTCGGGCCTTCGGTTCTCAAAACCCCATAGAGACCTTGGACTCAGCCTATAACCTATATATAGTAGTCATAACCAGCACGCTTACACGTTATATGTTCCAATAGCTCTAAAACAGCCTTGGGAACATATAACTTTATTGGAAAGTCTCTTTTTACTGGGTGTGGTCAGTCATTAGCAAGTACTACACGTGGCTCATGGACTAGGCGTGTTATAAATTGCTGAAAGAGATTATGTGTCTCAAGGAAACACAGCTTTGGGAGTTACCCGGCAAAAATGTGCTTAATAGCCTCGTAACGTGGATAATTTTCGAGGCTCCACTGCAGATTCAATGTAAAATCATCACGTGCACCACTCTGTTTCCTATCCCTCTAACTCTTCAATCTATGCCTCAATGCAAGGGAGTTTATGAGGAATGCGGAGTTTATGGTAGTTAAACCCTACCCATGCAGTTGCTATGATACAGATCCCAAAATTTGGACTCCATGCATGCACAGAACAAAATGAAAAATGTTAGTGATGGTGGGGGCTCTCATTGCTGTACTTTTTCTTTTTTAGAGGAGATTAGATTGAGTCAGTACATATCCAGTTCATCCTGCGCATTCCAAATACTTTGAGGAAATGGATGTCAAAGTTCGCGATCATAACTGACTGCGCCCTCTGACCTCTAACTACAGTGGAACCTCCGAATAACGAACAAGTTGGTGCAGGGGGTTTTCTCCGCTATTTGGAGGTTTCCTTTATTGGGAAGTTACCATAACAATTATTATAGGTTATGTTACCCCAAAATTAATGTGTTTAATGAGATAATCGCATGTTGTCTTATTATTCACTGTGATTCGTACAGTGATTAATCGCGTATCAGTAATTGCACGTCGTCATTAACGACATGCAATTACTGCCTTGACGACCACACGTTCGAATAACGGCCGCGGCTAATTTTTTTCAGCTAAAAGTGTCCCTAAAACTGCAACACGATTAACAATCAATAGTATGGCTACTTGTGCAATAAGGGATTAATAGCACTCATAACAAGCACTGGCAAGGTTAATAGCACTCGGCTACGTCTAGTATCCTCAAAAGTACATTAGATTATAGAAAAGTTACATCAGAAAAAAAGAAAATGAGTTCATAATTTTCAACTGCGTTTATTATTAGTGCGTACTTAGCTAGTGCATGTTAATTACAAATTCGCTAAAATTAGTATAATACCCGTTTATAATACAGTAGACTCTCGTTAATCTGGTCACCCTTGGGACCATGCAGCTTGGCCGGAATAGCGAGGTGGCTGTAACTCAGGAAATAGCCCCGGCTCCTTACCCCGAATCTAATGACCACTTTTGTGGTTCTTGTCTCGAGGATAATGAAGGATAATGAATAGTAATCCAATTTTATTTGCTAAACCACACCCAAAACGTCATATCCGGCCGTAATACACGTATAAAATTACATTAAAAACCTTGTTTGGGACAGCCAGCACTGGCCGGTAATATAAACGGAATAGCGATCGAGTGGCCGTACTTCAGGGTGAGTTTGTGCAGTAAACATAATAATTATAATTATAGCTAGCATTCCGTGCCAAGCCAAAATAATGGCCGGTATATCGAGGTGGCCGTACTTCAGAGAGCCGGAATAGCGAGAGTCTACTGTACTAACAATAAGGAACCACAACCCTTCATCCGTTATAGGAGGTTAATTCTTGCATGCACTAATAATTAATGCATCTTTCATGCATGCAAGGGTGACGTCCGTTGTCCGGAGTTTAGAGGTGTCCACTATTCGGGGTTGCAAGTACATGCACTAGTTGATAGTAAAAAAGCAGTTGGTACATGCAATAATATTAGGCATGCTGTCCGCTGTACAACAGAGAGATCCGCTGTTTAGAGAGTCCGTTATAAGAGGTTCCACTGCATGTATATAGCTACTTTTGACTGTCCATATTGCAGCTAGAGCTTCTTTGATCTAAAATTATAGTTAGTGCAGTAATCTTGATTTTGTCTGATAGCCCTTCTTTATATACCGGAGGCCTTCAATTGTATCAGCTATAATTATACATGCATGGAGTATAGCAGGGCTTGCGCTAAAAATATTAGCATGACCGTCGAAATGTCAGTCCAATTAATGTTTTGATCCGACAAAATGTAATTTTGCTCTGACAATCAATCATCATAATAATAATTATTGGTCATACAATTAAATATTCAAAATCAGATAATTTCTGTAAAACAGCTCAAGCCCCCATGCAGCAAAAAGAGAACTTTTAGCTAGTGCTATGGTGAAGCAGAATTGACACGCATCACGAGATCGAGGACTAGGTCTAGGAACACAGAATTTTACAAAACGAACCTTGGACAATTTTAAAACCTGCATGGTTGCAAAGAAGAAACTCCAGCAGTGCATGCTGAACATTCCTACATGGCCCAGGGGCGTAGCTACCATTGTTTCCTGGTTGCCCAGAAACCCCCCCAGGAGCTGCTGAGAAAATTGGGCAGGGCTCCCTATAATTGAAATCATGCAGCCCTGCCCATCTTTTCACACGTGGCTGCAAATCAATAATCAGAGCAGCACCGTGAAGCGTTTCACTTTGGCTTTGTCTCAGCTAGTTAGTCTCAGCTAGCTAGCTACCTCAAACAAAGAAGACCAAGACTTAAGTTTTAGATCTAGTATCAATCCTGAATGCTCCAGTATTCTCAGACTCAGCTCTAAGCACAACTTTATTCAGGAAGTGTACAAGTTTAGAACAATCTCAGCCACATGAAACCTCTCAGGTAAATGACATTTAATTGTTGCTCAGCTAGACTAGCAATACACAATTGGCACCTGCATGCCTAGTATGTTACGTCTATAGCTAGCCAGCTTCTCACAAACATGTAAAAAAGTCATGAACAATAGTCAATAACAGTAGGTGTGCCCCAATCAAGAGGGTGTGGTACCGGAAGTGGGCGTGTCCACAAAAATTTCGCGGCGCTATCGCGCCGCTGATTTTTCGGCAGAAAACCCTGTCTCAAAAGTCTGGCTACGCCCCTGCATGGCTGGACTTACTTTGATACTTATTATTTCTTATGATTTGTCTAATGCCAGAGAGGCGTTTTCTGGTTAGTGCATTATGACTTTCAGCAGTGCATTATGCTGCATACTGAACTTGGCAACAACATATACCAACGGGATATAAAACAGCAATACTAGCGACTCTAATTACTTGCTATAATTTATTTGCTATTAGCAAATTCAACACGATATGAAATAGCTATAATAGTAATAATAGCGCTAATAATTATAAGAAATAATTTTTGCTAATAGCAAAAGCAATACCGTATAGAAGGAAATTTTCGCGTTTTTCGAGGGCAGAGAAGTAACACGAAAATTAAAACCAGGATAAACTCCCACGCACTGGTAATTTCACATGCAAAGCTATTGGTGGGTGTGGTTTCCTGGCATTGAATCGCGGAACCCACGAAAATTTCTGCTGATCGAGGGCGCACCTACGAAAATTTTCCGCTATACGGTGGCAGCAATTGGAGTGCATAAGAAGAGAAGAGTACGTGTCAAACTACTGATACTTCTACACAAACACTGTGCACAAAGTAACGTGACATCCTATCAATTGCACGTAAGCAACTCGCAATTAATGACGTTTGCGCATAATGACGCAACACACAGAATTTGTTATAATAGTGAGTAAAGAGTGCGAGTGAAGAGGATCAACTCGACTATACTCTATTTAGATGATTTTTGTGAAGAGATCGTCTCCTATCAGTGTGCAGTGAGCAGATCCATGAGTTCTAAATGTTGAACGCTAGCTACAATTGTTCGATCAAAGCGACTAAATACAGGAATATTCCAAACTTTGACCTTTGAATTTTATTCCTCAAAAATGGCTTCCTGTGCAATGATATCGAGATATTCAAGCTCATGAAGCTCATCAAAGCTCTGTTTCTCCTGGCTCTTGTCCAGTCATCCCATGGTGGATACCTATAATTATAGCCACTTAGAGTCTGACAAGTTTTCTGAAGAACGGTGGATGACATCTGGTATTGGAATGACTTTTTTTAGGACTGATTAAATTGTACAAGCTGTACAATAATTTCTTATTCCATGATCTTCTCAGCCATGCTTTCACACTGTACTGTGTAGATCTACACGCTTAGTAAATGTTAGTTATAATTTTACCATACAATCATTATTGACTCACTCGCTAGCCTATATAGCTATAGCTATAGACTGGCTGCGACTCAGTCTCTAGCATGTCTTAATAGCTACGTTGTAGGTGAACATGCACCAGTACTATAAAGCTTCAGGCCTGAAAACACACACTGTAATATACAATACTTGAAGCTAATTCCCATGCACCTCTTATAAAAGTACTATAGGAGTCTGAGTTTAAATGTTATTCATGGTTTTGCAGGCAATTACATCATTGGAATATTCCTGTATTTAGCTTCACTCTTGTTCGATCAAAGCGACTAAATACAGGAATACTCCAAAGTACTTTGACCTCTAGAACAAATAAAATTAATGCTGTGTATACAGTTTAAAACTGTACAGGTGGCTGGCTCTGTCTTACTCCTCCTCCTATAGCGGAGTCCTACAAATTAATGGTGGCTAGTATGAAGAATAGTGGCTACAAATGCTGGTGGAATGAAGAATGGAATGATGGCTACAAGTTCTGGTGTAAATTAGAATGATGGCTGATTGATTTTGAAATGGATGTTTGATTAAAAATTAATTATAGAGCTAGTACTCATAATTAATTTTGACCCAGATAACTTTTATAATAATTATTACGGTTTGCCCATGCTTTAAATGTCCTCTATAGGCTCCTGAGTTTTGCTCTGTTTACCACTCTAATCACTCTATATCAGCTGCTCCAATAAATATTATTATTGGAGTAAGTCTGTCAGCTATAGTATTTACTCATTCACCCAATTTTTTAAAGCCTATTCAATTTCTTTTGTGCAAAGCTGTAAAGTTCACATGAATAATAATAATAATTATTATTATTATCATTATTATAGCAAGTGCCAGCAGTTATGAACATAATTATGTAAATTAAGACATTCAAGAAAGTACAAAACACATAATTTATATGCAGCATCACATGTATAGCGATTGCGATAGCACACACAAATAGTTTATAATTATACTGACACGTCTAGATACGTGTTGTCACAAACTGCAAACCAATGATCATTGCATCCCTCTGGATTGGATTCGGAGTTAACACACAGATATGATGCTAGTGCTGCTGCCTAATGAGGAACACAGTCAATCTGAACCTACTCACTCACTCACCAGTGCAATAGAGTCAGCAGGGTCTGAACTGCCCCATTTCAACGGCGGCCTAAAAACGAGGCTATTAAACACTTTTATACCAAAGGTCAAAGTACTTCGGAGTATTCCTGTATTTAGCCTCACTCTGTTCCATTACCATACACGTCACGGTTAACATTTACTATAGGAGAGTAAGTTTACAATACTTTATCAACGTGCATGCATGGGAGTTATGTTACTTTGTGCACAGTGTTTGTGTAGAAGTATCAGTAGTTCGACACTCTTCTCTTCTTTATTATGCACTCTTGGTACATGGTAGCAGCATAAATTTATAATTACGCAATTATTAGCATGTGCTAAAAGCCAATACTGCACGTACCTGCAGGGAGTAAGATCCTTAGAGTAGTATCCATCTATTGTGTAGATCAGTATTGCCAGGAGTCCGTGTGCCTCTGTGGTGATCGACATTGTATAATTGTACATGTACGTGTATAAAAGCTTTGCATAAAAGTTCAAACTTTGACCTTTGAATTAAAGGTCTCTCGCTAATAATCAGCATTCCAAACTTTGACCTTTGACAGTACAGTATTAAATTGTTTGTATTAAATTGTAGCAACTCTTCAATCTATGGTTATAGGGATCTAACTCCTTCTGAGATGGAACGTGAACCAAACAAGAAGACGGTTATGATAAGGTGGTTTGCTTTGTGTACCAAATGGAGTAAAAGGAATTTCAAGTATCATGTGTACCCATCAAGGGTACTTGCTGTAGTTGTTTGGTGCTTCGTATTGTGGTCATTGTTAGGCGAAGATTCTTTCCCAGCAGCAGCTACAAATGATTGTGAAAGAGCTCTGGCAAACTACTCTTCCAACTCTTCCATCATCCCTATAGATAAGTTAAGAGAGGCTGTATTGTCGATAACGAAAAATTCGTATATCATCAGTTTATATTTCCCCGTTGGTGTCGTTGCAATTAATGGCTCTTCAGCTTATAGCATTTTGCTTATTGACAAACGTGTTGAATGTGATATAAGAAACATTCAAACAGTGACCGTTTATGGTGAACTTAGTGATTTACATATTGTGAATAATTCAGAGTTTTTGTATCAGTTCAATTTCCCAGAAGACGTACACGTGGATGTACCAGCAGCTAATTCTTTGTTGTTTTTTCCTTCTGGTCATTTTTTTGCACTTGTTGTGCTAGGAATTATTTCTTCGTTGATCGGATTTGCTGTCAAGTTTTGTTGCCTTCCACCATTGGTCGGTATGATTATTGCTGGATTCATGCTGAGAAATTTACCTATTGTATTGCTAAGCCAAATTAGTCCGGTGTGGAGTTCTGTAATTAGGAACATTGCTCTTGTTATTGTTCTCGTACGTGGAGGCTTAGCCTTAAATTTCAAGAAGCTGAATCGTTTAAAATGCGCTTTTGTGATGCTTGCCTTTATTCCTTGTGTATTGGAAGGTACTTTGGAGGGTATTATAGCTATATTCTACCTGCAGCTACCATGGCAATGGGGTTTTCTTCTTGGGTGAGTGTTATCACAAAATACAGTGTGTATGTGTTAGTTTCAAATGCAGGTTTGTTGTGGCTGCTATATCACCCGCTATTGTTGTTCCTACTACCTTAATTCTACAAGAAAAAGGGTATGGAGTTGTTAAAGGTGAGTCGTTTTCAGTAATGAATAATTAATTTTAGCTGTTGAATATCAGTATAATTTTTATTGTGTATAGTGAGCCTTATATTGGTTTGTTGGTTATGTTAGTTTGCTTGGTATAATTATGTTTTTACACATTAAAACATACCTAATGCGGACTCTCAAGGTATAATTATTGCTCATTGTGGTCACATACATAAAATAACTACTTTTGTAACGAGTGTTGCAAGCGTGCGCTTGCTAATGCCTCTCGCCATGTTTTTGCTTGTATTAGAGTGTTATAGAAGAGGTAAATAATTTGCAATGTGCTTTGATTGTTTCACAAGAAAGGGGTGTCCACAGTTAATAGTGCATACTTATCGTCTTAAATTAATGGCCTGTAGCCAAACAGTGGGAGTAAACCTTTGTCAAAGGCATGCATAGTCAGTAGTCGTGAGATAATCACAGAAAGTAGTATAATCACAGAAAGTAGTATCTATAACAAGCAGTCTAAAAGAGTTATCAGAACAGGTTGGTTTGTGGCTTACCAGGACCTCAACAAAGAAGAAAATTGATTCTGCCAGGATCTAGGGTTCAAAATGGATTCTCTTACACGTGGTATTGAGCGCGCATGCGCATTACATCCAGGAATAAGGGGTTTGTCTCGCAAGTTCAATAATGGCTACTAAAAATAATAGCTAGCTTCTTTAGCAGCTCTCTGACTCTTGTAGCTAACAAAAAGCTAGCGCTTTAGTGCAAGGCTAACTCATAAGTTGAATAGAAAGTTTGTGCGAACAAATGATGCTATGAAAGATTCTGAAGAGACTGCAACAGCCTTCAATGTGAGTCAAACTAGCCATAACTCAAGAAAGAAGCTTTAGTTTGCTAATCCACGAATAAAAATCGTGGCCTAAAGTCTATAGTTTTCGTCGCATTGCAACCGTTGAGCAGTTACAGCTGGAACACACACACACACACACACACACTGTCAGCTTTACCGTATCCCTCGTGCGGCTACGCCTCGAGGCATAATTATGAATATTTTATAGCAGGAAATTTTCGTTGATGCAAATTTTCGCTGTTTGACTCTAGAGCCTCAGCAGAAATTTGCGTGAGTTTTGTTTTCGCTTTTATAACGGTTAGGCGAAGAACTTGATTCGCGTTTCAATGCCAGGAAACCACACCCACCAATAGCTTTGTATGTGAAATACCGGTGCATGGAGTTTCTCCCAGTTTTAATTTTCGCGTTAACTGTCTGCCCTTGAAAAGCGCAAAATTTTGCATATCACAAAAGTTTCCTGCTGCATCACCCAGGATATGATCAATATACCTGGAGTTGTACTACCCTCGCGCATGAGTAATAACCTATACGTACAAGTAGAACCTCGCTAATCCGGACCCTTTAGTCCGAAACCTCGCAAATCTGGACAAATGAAAAGCTGAAAATGAAAAAGAGGAGGGACTGTCAGTAGAATAGACTACTGCGCATGCGCACTCTAACTTTGCTGAATCAGCAATAAATCAGCAAAATAAAACTGCTCGTTACCTTGTTCAATACAATGGCCACTGCAACGAAAACGAAGAGAGCTCACAAGACTGACTGTATTGGAGATAAAGTTGAGACTAGAGCACTGAAGTGCAAACCCTCGGCTGGTGCCATGATTATAAGAGTATAGTGATTATAATGCAGTGCATGCATGTAGCAACTCAAGAGCAATAAAACTAAACACTGGAGAGGCATGTATGCTGAGAACAGTGGTAGTGCATGAGGCATGCATTGTGGAAACCTGGCCATGGAGTCTTAGAGAAGTATATGGCTCCTGCCAGGCTGCTGCATAGTCTCGCGAGCAGACTTGTCCTAGAGGGAACGTCTGGTAACTATTGCAGCAATTCCATGGCACTGAGGAATGTAGTCACGTGCAAGATATTTGTTAATTAACCAAATTCACATGTATAGACAAATATTTTCATTTGCAGCTTGGTCTGAGCTCCTTGTAACCGAGTTCTTTTGCAGCCAGGTATGGTTCAACACTAAAATTAGCCTTTGCTAGAGTTAATAATCCTTCTTTTCACGTTCATTTATGCTATAATAGGAAATTATACGGAGTGTTACCGCCCACTATGACATGGACAAATCTGATTGGCACTGCCAACATTCTGGCAGGGGTCCACGGAATTGCTGCAATAGTGACCAGACGTTCCCTCCCTCCCTCCCACGTCTGCTCGCGAGACTAGCTGCTGCATAGATAAAAGAGCTACTGGAGTATAGGAGAATCGATCCAGAGTCAGTCAACAACCAGTCACAATTCTAGCTTTCTGCTTTAGTGACCCTATTCCAATGTTCCTTGTACGGGATCACTTCAGCTGCAAATACGTAGTCTACCACGTGTAGCTAGCTAGTCAGTAGCCTCGAATCCAGGCCAATTAAAACACGGCCTGGTATCTATTGCATGTGTAATTAATCATAGGCGTGGTCCATACACACCCACGTACTATCTACTATGTATATGAAGCTTTATAGCCTAGCTAGCTATAGCTGTGGCCCTCTATGGTGTTGTCGAGAAGGCTTGCACACTAGTCTGAAACCAGAAGAGGCTCTCATCTACCTCTATGATGGTTGGATGGTCGTCATGTTTTGAACTTGGTTTCTGTACAAATGAGAGCTTCTTCTGGCTTCAGACTAGTGTGCAAGCCTTCTCTACAACACCATAGAGGGCCACAGCTAGCCAGTAAGTCTTCTCGACAACGCAATAGAGAGTATAAGCCACAGCTCCACAGGAGGCAATTACGGAAAGAAACTAGTGAACAAACTAGTTTACGGTATAATTTTACTAAAGTATAACGAGTCACCCAGAATCTGGGTGACTCAGTTCGCGCATGTGCACTATCACCCATGCAATAGAGACCATGCAGGCCGGATTTTAATCGGCCTGGTCTCGAGGCTAGCTGCCAACGTGCAAGTTCAATTAGCTTTTGCTCGACAAAGAAGCTTTAACATGAAAATCTGCCACTATAATTTAAAGTTGTGTGAAGGCTATATCCATGCTGTTATCACGTATGACTTGCACAGCAACTCAGAAGCAATAAAACTAAACCAGACTGGAGGCATGCTGAAACATTTGAGAACAGGTAGTGGTACTATAGATAGGTAGTGGTACTATAGATATATGCACTGCCCGATCAGCTAGCAGCTTCCCTTCTGGCCACAGTAATAATATAATACATGTACACGAGTGTCTTCGTTAATGATGTTCATAATCACTTAATGACATCCTTTAATCTGGAAATTTCATATAGCGCAAAATTTTCGAGGCACTTATATTTCGTCGAATGGCCTCTAAAAGCTGTTCACCGGAAGCCACGCCTATCTTTGCACGTTATAGCAGATAATTCTAATTAAGGTTACGGTCAACCGTTTGCTCATTAATTATTCATGAGCTAGATCTAGTGATCTAGAATGAGCTGGAAGTCCAGCTGAAAGGCAGTAGTCATTTCATGGCTCGAATAGACATTTTTACTATAAAGCTTAGGTATAGTCTACTGTAGCTTCACTATATTATGCAGGGCGGGTCGAAGAGATTTTTCGAAAAAAGGCTACTGAAAGCTCACAAGAGGCTGTTTTCCTTGGCTCTGGCCGCCATTTTAAGTGGAGTTAGTCTACATATTATTATTTTGTGAGAGTTTCTTGGCCTGGAAAGAAAAAACGCTTCGACCCGCCCTCCAGAATGGTAAGAAGCATCATATAAGAGCAAGAACACAGAGCTAGAAGTGTTTTTGGAAGCTTAAAATGACTACTATAGTTTATGTTGTTTTTAGTAACTTGATGATCACTCAGAGCTTCCACTGGAAAATGTTTTGAAGACTGATACTTGTCCTACAGGATGATACACCAATATATTTATCATGTATGTGCTTCAAACTTTTATCATGGCATGTACAGTTTCATAAAAATCATTATAAGAAAATCATGAATATTCATGAGCAAACTGTTTACCACAACCTTAAAGAACAATTTTCGTGGGCTTAATTTTCACCCACGAAATCAGCGAAAATTAAGCCCCTAGAAAATTTCGCACTATATACGGTTTTCGTATCGGGTCGTTCTAGTCCAGCTGCAAAGTTCTACTGTATATAATTTAATAAAAAAAATTATACATGTAAGGAGGCATACATTTTCTAAATTATTTGCAGGCATCCCGACACTTGTCATCGGTGCAGCAAGTTTTGATGTTGTGATCTCAATTAGTTTCTTTGGAGTTTTCCTTGGATTGGCATTTTCAGAAGGTACAATGTATGTTGATTTTGCCGTAAAATTGTGCGTCCAGGTCGACAAGAGTGTCTATGAATACTGTATAATTATTATATGCGACATGTGATGCTGTGTAAATAAATAACACTGACTTATTGCTTTGTAGGAAATGTTGTGTTGGATATATTTCGTGCACCGATTCAGGTAGTAATCGGCTTGCTGTATGGAATATTGTTTGGGATTGTCCTTTGGATTTTACCACTTAAAACAAAGTATATAGTAAGTTCCTATAAGTGTAATGTTTGGTTCGCTTTTGCTCTGTCATGTGCTGATGCCTTGTTTGCATGCAGTACTTAGCAAGTGCATGCATGTTGTCACAAACACAACTTCAACAGCTCTTGCTCTTACTTGACCAATCCGCCCCGAGTTTAACTCCCACTTAATACACGCATTAGTTTTGACTGGAATTGCAGAGTTTAAGCTCCTGACGGGCAGCAAACTGACTAGCCAATTTGTTGCAAAAAAATGGCTACAGTATACTGGCCATAGTATACGGAGCAACCCAGCAAGTGGTCACGTGAAGCACTAAAACATTTAGAACACACCTACCCAAGACCAACGTGCTTTCCAGTGCCTTGGATTGGCTCTCTTGGTGCATGGCCATAATAACTGGATCCTAACTATTATACATGTACTAGGTATAATCTTTTTGTTTATAATTATTGTGGTATGTGGCAGACCACATCAATAGCATTTGGAGCATGATATCTTCAGTGCATGCAGCTGATATTTATAACTGTATGCAGAATAATTATGCCTCGGTGCGCAAGCGAGGTATACGGTAGTGTGTGTGCGTGCGTGCGTGCGTGCGTGCGTGCGTGCGTGCGTGTGGACTGCTATACAGCTGCTCAAGGATGAATTAAGTGCAAGTAAGAGTTTCTATAGGCTTCTAGTCATGTTTACTTGGATTTTAATTCGTGGATTTGTAAAATAATGCTTCATTCTCGAGTTATGCTTAGTTTTGCTTACTTGGAACACCATTGCAGCCTTTTCAGAAGAGCACGTAACCAAACTTGTTTACCGAATGTTGCTACTCTTAGTAGTTAGCTCTGCACTAGAACGCTAGCTATTGGTAGCTGCAAGAGTGAGAAGAGAGCTGCAGTGATAAATAATAAGTAGACTCACAAGCCGTCACTGTTGCAGGCAAGGCTCTGCAGACGGCAGCCATTAATTTTAGATTGAACTTTTGGCATCGATTGTTTTAACAACAGTCATGGTCGATCATTACCAACTCTTTGAGTTTGCATGCATGATTGGACAGTTTTATGTTATGTATAGCTTTGGCATCTCCACTGAGGCATCAGCACCTGCGGTGCTTTCGTTATTGTAGCAATAATTAAAATATTACCTTAAAGCACCAACCATGCACCGCCCTTGGACTTGCATTCTTTATAAAGAGTTGTGGTTATAATTATTATAATTATTATGTGCTGTATGTCTTCGCCCTTTGTGCTTGAGCTGTATTATCTGTTCAGCCGTCGCGGCATGAGTAATAACCTATACTCAAGGAGGAGGAATGCCAGGGTTGGTCAATTATAACACCACGTGGCCTACGTGTAAAACTGAGTTTACCCTCGCACCATATAAGAACAGCCAATGTCACATAATTATAGTATTCAATATTTTCACGTAATTATTGTTTTGTCATAAGTATCCTTAATTGAAAATAAATATCATGTGCGACCAATTAACATGATGTAAAACTAAAATAACTATTTTGTTCCAGCTTGGTTAGATCCCCAGAATCCTGATGTATGGTTAGCCGTTTGTTTCAAAATTGTCAATCATTTCCAACTGCAGGCGGTATTTTATCGAGCGATGTATTACAATTATCGAGCGATGTATTACAATCATTGAGTGATGTATTACAATTATCAAGCGATGTATTACAATCATTGATCGATGTATTTACCGTATAGCGGGTAATTTTCAGGGGACAAAATATTCGTGGTTCAGCAATATTGATACATTTCGTGGGTAATATTTTCGTGGTTGGAGCTTGCACTGCAGGTAAAGGTAGGCAAGGTCGCTTCATTTGTGGGTAAAATACTCGTGGTCAGACCTCCAACCACAAAAACCACGAATATATTGCCCCACGAAAATTACACGCTATACGTTAAAATGATCGAGCGATGTAACTATATTTATCCAGCGATGCAACTATAATACGTCCAGCGATGACAGGTCATTCATCAAGCGATGAATACGAGTTTAGGGTTCAAAGGTTACTTTATCCTGCAGCCTTTAATCAGAGTACAGACTATAAATAGAGAGACATTCGTGACTGAAATAATAATTATGTTCCTCTACAGAAGAGGAGGATTTAACAATGGTTTAGGGTTTAGGAGCAAGCATGTTCTGAAAGCCTGCATGGCATGTCCACCCTCGTTATTGTTACTGCTGAATGCATGCATGGGGTGTGTATACACTGTAATTGTGTAGATATGTAATATGTAAGATATGTATATCTATAATGTTGGGGAAAACATGGGCGTCAGGCCAAGCGGAACAAGCCGTCCCTGTCACAGTGCCTCCACCATGCATGTAGGGAGCAATCGTTTTGCCTGCTCCATGCTGTTAACATGCCATGCAATGCAAAAGTGTTAGGGCAGGGCTAGCCTCGAGACCAGGCCGATTAAAATACGGCCTGGTCTCTATTGCATGGGTGATAGTTCACATGCGCGAACTGAGTCATTATACTTTAGTAAACCTTTGTAAAATTAAATCGTAAACTAGTTTGTTTACTAGTTTCTTTCCGTATTAATTTTAACAAATACTTGTCTCCTGTGAAGTTGTGGCTTATGCTCTCTATTGCGTTGTCGAAAAGACTTGCTGGCCTCTATGGTGTTGTCGAGAAGGCTTGCACACTAGTCTGAAGCCAGAAGAAGCTCTCATTTGTAACAGAAACCAAGTTTAAAACATCACGACCATCCAACCATCATAGAGGTAAATGAGAGGTTCTTCTGGTTTCAGACTAGTATGCAAGCCTTCTCGACAACACCATAGAGGGCCACAGCTAGCTAGGTTATATCATAATAATACATAGCAGTGGGCGTGTATGGACCACGCCTATGATTAATTACACATGCCGTATTTTAATCGGCCTGGATTCGAGGCTAGGGCAGGGCTTTCAGAACCTGCTTGATCCTAAACCCTAAACCAGCCATTGTTAAATCCTCCTCTTTTGTAGAGGAACATAATTATTATTTCAGTCACAAATGTCTCTCTGTCTAGTCTGTACTCTGATTAAAGGCTGGATAAAGTAACCTTTTAACCCTATGAACTCTAAACTCGTATTCATCGCTCGATGAATGACCTATCATCACTGGATGTATAGAGTTACATCCCTAGATAAATATGTACACCGCTGGATAGAGTTACATCGCTCGATCATTTTAATACATTGCTTGATAATAGTAATACATCGCTCGATAATTGTAATACATCGCTCAATAATTGTAATACATGCTCTTCTGAAAAGGCTGCAATGGCATTCCAAGTAAGCAAAAGTAGGCTTAAGTCGAGATCGAAGCATTATTTTGCAAATCCACGAATTAAAATAGTAAACATGACTAGAAGCCTGTAACTAAACTCTTACTTGCACTTGATTCATTCTTGAGCAGCTGTACACACACACACACACACACACACACACACACACACACACACACACACACACTACCGTATACCTCGCTTACGCATGCGCACCGATGCACAACTAGCTACAGTAAGTACAGTGTCATGTGACCGAAGCTCCACCCCCACATAGTAAATGTAGAGATTTGCCACCCACGCACGCATGTGATAAACATTCCAATGCGTGACGTCATGTGTATGAATATCATTATAAACTTAATTTGTACTGTCCCTCAGCCCTGGCTTTATACACCATCACTAGCTTGATCCTCTTTATAATAACAACAGAAATCTGTTGAGCTATTGCACCCCAGACAAACCAGCTGGAGAGAAGATATCAAGGATTAAATTGCAACCTTTGACCTTTTCTAAAACCACCAGTCTTCTGTGGCTAGCGTATATAAAATTTTGATGTATTGGTTTGTGGCACTGGATAGATCTATACGGAAGCCGAGAAGGGTCATTACAAGCTGGCCGAAAAAAAACCGATCGGCCGACTAAAACAAACCCCGAATCTGTGTATGAAAACAAAACAACCATAGAAACAACCGGAAATGAACCAACAATGAGCGTGGCTATTGCGGAGTGAGCGTGGGCTGATTATCGAACTGGGAATAAAGCTGTACTATCCCACAGAGGCTTGTGAGACATAGAAGCATTCTTGGTACAGCTGGACCAATCAAGTAGCTTCTCTGTGCCACTGTAGTGTAGCTGTACTGGGTATTATAGAGCATAATATTACTGAGTATTAGCTAGAAATGAATGACTATTAGTGCTCTATATAGTATCATTCATTAATTAATAACATTACCGTTATGTCTATAGTTTGTTTTAACTATGATTATATATACATAATGAGTTGCACAGCCTGTTTTTAGTCGGCCGGCTGATCGGTTTTTTTGGTGGGCAGCTCACGATTACCCTTCTCAGCTCACGATTACCCTTCTCAGCTTCCGTAGACCTAGGTATATAGTAAGTTTTCCAAGCAGATATAAATAACAATAGCCTTAGCTACTGTATTCAGCAAAGGTCGAGAACCCAGGACAAGAATGTGAAAGTGAACCTATTGACCCGGACATTCCTCCTCTGACATTGGTCAGAGGAGGAATAATATTTGAGATAGATATTTTCGTATTTTGCACAGAAAAAGTGTCATGTAGAACGTGGTCGCTTTGTAATTCTCTTTGGACTGAGTCTATTTGCTGTGTTTGGAAGTCGTAGAGCAATAATAGGAGGATCAAGCCTAGCTGGGTCTGGTCCATTAGCTGTGGTAATTCTATCATTTACTGCTGGTCTCAAATGGGAATCAAATGAGAAGGTGTGTTTGCGCATCAATTTGTTGTGATACTAACCCTATACACTACTGTACATACCACACACACACACACACACACACACACACACACACACACACACGCACGCACGCACGCGCACACACACACACACACACACACACACACACACACACACACACGCACGCACGCACGCACACACACACACACACACACACACACACACACACACACACACACATGTACAGAAAAGCATTTCAAGACTATTCTACCTCATGTGGCAAATTGCCCAACCTTTATTGTTTGGTTTGATTGGTGCTGAACTTGATATCACCTTCATATCACCATCATTAGTAGGTAAACCGATTCGTATTGTTGGGAATAAATTTCGATGTTTAATTATAATTATAGGTCAGGCTTTTGTACTGCTGATATGCGGACTGGTGTTACGTACACTATCTTCTGTAATTGTGTTAACTCGAAGTGGTTTTTCGTGGAAAGAGAAAATATTTGTTGCTATTGCTTGGTTACCAAAGGCCACTGTTCAGGTTTGATATAATTATTGATTGGGTGATAGTGAGTGATTGATTGATTGATTGATTGATTGATCGATTGATTGATTGATTGATTGATTGATTGATTGATTGATTGATTGATTGATTGATTGATTGATTGATTGATTGATTGATGTTGAGATTGAATTATTTTGTTGTTTGTCTGTCTGTCTGTCTGTCTGTCTGTCTCTCTCTGTGTGATATTATCTTTCTGTTCATAGGCTGCAGTGGGCTCAATAGCTCTAGATGCTGCATTGATAAAAAACGAAAATGTTGAAGATATCAGTCGTGCAAGAATAGTGAGTAAATGCCCATTCATTGTTAAAGGTGACTCTGTATTGTCGCAGGTGCTAACAATTGCTGTACTTGCTATTTTCTTGACTGCTCCACTTGGTGGCATAGCCATCAGTTTACTAGGACCAGTATTACTGTGTAAAGGGAAGACAGAAGAAGCAGTTGCTCAAGGTTGTTGTGTGGATGTATGATTTGGATGTATACGTGTATATCGATATAATTATTTCGAGGGTATAAACTTTTGCGAAATGACCGTTAGAAATGTTTTCGCTCGCTGATTTAATTTTCGCGGAACGACGGTTAGAAATGTTTTTGCAGAATAGCAGCCTATAGTGATATTAAATGTGTGGGTCGACCCAGATTAGGTGTCGATCGTGTAAATGGGTCTATAGACTGCCAATAGTGTGGTTGGTGGCGGGCACTTTAGGAGTGACACGAGGACATGCATGCAACAGCAAAAGAGCAGAATTGAAATGTGGGCGGATAAATGTGCATTTCTAAATAATATTATGTTTGCTAATACATAGTGTTATGTCTACGGGTAACTTTACTCCTCCCTCCCTCCCTCCCTCCCTCCCTCCCTCCCTCCCTCCCTCCGTCCGTCCGTCCGTCCGTCTCTCTCTCTCTCTCTCTCTCTCTCTCTCTCTCTCTCTCTCTCTCTCTCTCTCTCTCTCTCTCTCTCTCCAGAGATGGATAATATCGAAGAAACGAACAAAGAAGTACAAAGTTGTGTGATGTACAAAGAAACATGTGTTTAAGATGTTGGACGTGTGTATCATTGAAAGCTTAGAATGACCAGCTTGTGTGTGCGTGCGTGCGTGCAGATAATTATTATTGAATGGAATGTGTGATAATACAAGATAAGAATTATAAAAAGGGTATGCATTGTTGATACACAAGCTAAGTCCAATCAATAGTGTGCCACAACTGAACTATAGGAGTCTTCATTTGGCATAGAAAAAACTGAATTTTGTTTTTGTTGCAGCAATTACAGAAATGGCTCTAGTAGCACTATTGACTTTGTACTCTTTTTTTTTTTTTTTTTTTTTTTTTTTGTGTGTGTGTGTGTGTGTGTGTGTGTGTCTTATCCCTATGCTGTTTAATACAGCCACCTATCTACACTACTTTAAAGTTAAAGATGCTAAGTTATAGTTTCTCCAGACACAACTTGTCTCTTGTGTGTCCTACTGTGTATTGAGGCAGTAAAATCAATGCAACACTACAGATGATGGAGGCAGCTAGCTGTAATGGTGAGAACTAGGCTCAGAAAGCTTCCTAGTGACTATGGTTCAATTTAATAGTGACAGGCTGTGGACTGAGAGAAAGACAAGATTTTTTAAGTAGTGCCAGAAGAGGCAAGACTAATAATTATATCCCCGGTTGTTATGATAATGATTATGACAGTGACTCAAACTGAGTTACAGCTGGGAAATGTGAGAGATTATGAAATATGAGATAGTGACGCTGGGAAATGTGCAGAGAGATTTATGTTAGTCAATAGATAGCTGTTGGGAAATGTGAGAATTGTAGTGACTGAATAGTGAAAGGAGTACATGTACAACTGGGAAATGTGCCGAGATTTATAAATTGAACTATAATAGTGACTGACTTATCACTGGGAAATGTGTGGAGAGATTATAGGTGATTATGAATAGTGACAGAGTGCTGGAAATGATTTTGAAAATTAACAGTGACGCTGGGAATGATTATGAATAGTGACTGAGTGCTGATGAATAGTGAAGAGTGCTGGAAATGATTATGAACAGTGAATAGTGACGGAGTTACAGCTGGGAATGAGTGACAGAGTACATACAGCTGA